>NW_026716519.1:0-17355 GCF_029784015.1 Lycium ferocissimum
CTCTTGAATTCTCTGAAAATTATGGAATAAGATGACTATAAGTCATCTTTTAAATCCAAGCCTTTATCCTCATATGGGCTTGGCCCATTAAGAAAGAGTTGAATGGCCAACATGGCCCAACTCAACACAAGCCCATTTTTTTGTTGTCATCCAATTCATGAAAAATTATCTTCCAAATTCCAAATTTACCCTTCGTCTTCCTCCATAATTCCACGAGACGTATTGCGAATTTTCCTTTACGCCCTTGACCTTCCTTAATAATTCCGCCTCTAAATGCTTCATAAGCCATTCATATGCTTAACAACTTAAAAATAGGGCCTTGCTCGTCGTCCTCCCGCAATTGTCTTGAATTATCCGATTGCACAAAATGCGGGATATAACAATTGGCATACGATTGAAAGGCGAAGTTAAAAACTGAAAAGGAAGGTAAGCAAGAACATGTGACATATGTAGTCGTGTTGAGCATATGAGGTAAATCTAATATCTTCGGACCTTTGTGAATACTGAGAGCCCTGTGTGGCTATGATACGATATAATATGATATGATATGTATATATGATGATGGCCCTGTGAGGCCCCGTTGGTGGTATTTCTGCGTGCGTGTTTGGAATAGTAAGAAATACAGAGGAAACCCTGTCGAAATTTCTCTAGAAACAATACGAGACTGAGATACAAGTTGGAAAATATTTTGAAAAAAAAAAAAGTCGGGTTAATAGTAGCGATAAAAGTTGACCGAGCTGTAAAGTACGACTGCCCTCTAGGAATAAGTTAATTATGGAATGAGTGGTGAAATGGTCAATAAGACGTCGGTGGAAATATGGTAGTAAGGAAATTTGGAAGGATCTGTGCTACTAGGCGATGATTTAGAAAGGCGGAGCGGTGTCCTGGACAAAGTGATCCGATTAAGATAAGCGTATGAGGAAAAAGAATTGTGACGAATAGGAATGTATCGATCGGACGATACCGGTAAAATGTGTTGTGGGGATGTTTTGAAACTGCAAGGCTCCGACGCACTCTAGGATATGTAATGAAGGTTGTGCGGTGGGCGGACACGATTATCGGCATTAACGCACCCGATTTCATTAAAGTCTCAAGGTTAAGCGTCTTTGAAGTGAGAGAAATTTCAGGTTGGGTGACCCACCTGGGAAGTTTTCTGAAAATCCCACAAATTCAGACGTAAGGAGCGAATAAGAAATTGGAGTAGTCTAAAAGAGATTAGAGTATGTGGAGCGGACAGAAACCTTAAAAGGACACATAGGACGGTGTGAATCAGGTCGGCGAAGAGAAGGAGTTAACGGAAAGAAAGGAAATAAAAGGAAGCGGGACAACGGTATAGTAATAGGTTAAGATGTGTGTAACGGAGGGCATAAGTGCCATAAGTGACGGGACAGTGAAAGGCCAAGATATGGAAAGACGAGGAACAAGGCAGAACGAACACTAGAGAATGACTGGTATGATACGGATAAAATGTGAACGAACAGAGTACGTTTTGAAAATGAGAAAAGGACTAGGTAAGAGTAGTGTGTTCGAACGACACAAGTAGCATAAGATTTCTCGTGTGCGGGGAAAGCGACATGCATGAATGGATAATGGTATAAGCATACCCCAAAAAGGGGAGCAGGTAAGAGAAATGCAAGAGTGGGATAAGAACAGTTGATACGATAATGTGGTTCGTATGGGCAACTGGGCTACCAATGAGGCCCCCCCCCCCTCACCGAAGTAAGTAGTGAGATCGGAAAACTAGCAATAAGTGTATAAGAGTCAGGATGGTGTTTGAGGCGATGTCGAAGTTTTGCAAAACCTCGAATGACTGGATACTAGAAAATGGAGGTGTATGAAGAGAAAGAGTATGACAAGAGAATGGTATTGGATAGCCTAAGAGATAGTATGAAGGACAGTAATAGTTATAAAAAGGGAGCTCCCCCGAGGTACTTCCGAGACCCCGTACGACTAAGTTGAACATTCTAGGACGAATGTTCTAAAGGGGGAAAGGATGTTATATCTCGCATTTCGCACGTCGAAATATTTTTAAGTTGGTTGCGAAGAGTTATGGACAAGGTTATCCTCGACCTTGTTTTACGACAAGTAGCTTATGATTTTGTTGAAAGGAAGCATTAAGGAAAAATTTGGGACTAAAATGCATTATGGAAAATTTAAAATTTCATGAAATAAGAGTGAGGTGGGCCATGGCCACATGGAAGCTTGATATATATAGAATTAGATGACATGTTGATCATATTAGTCATCTTTTATTATTTGAGGAAAACTCTAGAAATTTGAAGAAATTTGGAGGAAGAGGAGAGCACATGGCCGGCCATGTGCTTGGCCATGTGCATGGTCATGTTCCACACTAATATATATATGTGGGGGAGTGATCAAGGAAGGCAAGTCTTCATCATTTGGGGTTCTAGAGAAATCAAGAGAAAGAAAAGAAAAAGAAAGAAAAGAGAGAGAGAGTGCAACGGCCAAGGGTGTCGAAACCGGCCCCTTGAGTTTGGTCTTGGAAAAATATTTTCTCCTTGTTTCTCTACTAATTGGAAGGTCCTTTATCTTGTGGAGTAGTTGTTGGAAGAAAGAAACCACTTGTTTTGCAAAAACAACCTTGGCGAGAGAGGAGAGAGTGATGAAGTCAAGTGGGATAAGGTATGGTTCAATCTTACTTTTCATGTTTCATGGATAATTTGAGCATGTTGTGATATGTAGAAATAAAGGGAACCATGAAATTATATTTGTTGAAGTGTAGCCGTGTGAAATGCCGTATTGTAGTCGTGTGTGTGTGGTTGTTGTAGGAATGAAGAACTAATTGTATTCAACATGTTTGTGTGTTGTTGTAAGGTGTAGAAAATGAATAAACTTCATGAAATGATGATGTTGATGTGTGACCGTGAATAGGGGCTGTTTTGGAGGGAGTATAATTGTTATATCCCGTATTTTTGCACATTCGGGAAATTTGGACATAATGGTGATTTGTAAGAATAGGGATATATTTTGATTTTATTTGGCGGGTATGTTGTTACTTATGGAAAACATTGACACGAGAACATCGGAGACGGCCAAGGGCGAAATTGAAATTTCGGAAGTTAGTTTCGGAAATTACAAAACAAGATTGGTGATTAATTGGGCTAAAAAAAAAAATAAGAAAAAGAGGCCCAAAAGAGGAGGTGGCCGGCCATGAGGCCATGGCCCAAGTCCATGGAAATTATTCCATGTGACAAATTAATAATAGAGGGATCATTATGTATGGTTCAAGAAGCTTCAAGAAATTAAAAGAGAAATCAAGAGGAGAAAAGAAAAGGCCTTCGGCCGAAAAAAAGAAAAGAGAAAAAAAAAATTTGGAGCTTCAATCCTTGGTTCTATAATTGTAATCTCTACATATTCTTAGCAAGCTCAAAGTGCTCTTCAAGGTGATATAATTATCTAGGCAAGAAAGAGGTTGTGGAGACAAGAAGAAGCTAGTGGAAGAGGTAAGAATCTTGTTCTTTGTGTTATGGAAGATGTATGTATGTTATAATGATTGGAATGGAAGGTTTATGTGTTGTAGTATGCTTAAATGGATGAAATTCATGAAGGAAGGAAATATTGCATGTGGCGTGACCCACGGGCGGGCGTGTGTGTGTGTGTGTGTGTTATGTATGTCGTGTTGTGTTGTGTTGTGTTGTGTTGTGTTGTGTGTTGGTTGTTGTTGTGAAGTGTAGGGAAGATGGAAATTCTTGAAAAAAATATGCATGTGGGAAGTTGGCCGTGTAGTATAGGGTATGGTAAGGTGTGGTGAGTTAAATTTTATGTGGTAATTTAGTTGTAGTTATGGTGGAATTTGTATTAGAAGTGAAAGTTGAATGAATTGGTGGAAGTTGGAAATTGTGGTGTGTGGCCGTGTGGTGTATGTGGATAATTGGAAGCTTTTGTATGTTGAAAAGTAATGATCTTGCATGGATAGCATGTAATGATATTAGTATGATGTCGTTAGAAAATATTTTGTAAGGTTGTTCGTGTTCATTGAAGTTGGAAGGTTTTGAAGAAAGTAGTAAATTGAAATCATGCATCTTGAATGGAATATGTGAATTGCTAGTATGATTGTTGAATTATGTTAATAGTTTGGCGGTTTGAATTCCCGGATTGTGGATTGTTGAGAATTTGGCTATGTTGAATGTTGAGGATGGTATGTTTACGGAGGAAATGCCTTTGCCGAAATTTCGGTGCCGAGTGTTTCTTTAAGATTCTAACCCTAAGAATCCTAATGAGAGTTTTGGTAAACATGACCAATTTGCGATTTCGACGAGATTGCGACGTGAAATTGGAATAGCAAAAGGAGCGGAAAGAGGTATGTAAGGTTTCCCCTTCCTTTCTTGGCATGTCTTAGACGTATAGGTTTGATTTCGCGCCTGGGGACTTTCCTAACTCTAGAAATCCCGCGATTGGAAATAGTTACTATTCATTCAAAAGAAGATTGAACCAAAAGTGCATGAATTGCGAAAGAAATGTCCAAATATCCTAGAACTTGCAAGGATAAGACTCGATTACCCTAAGACCTTCACCGAGTCATAACACGTAACATATGTAGATAATATATTATTGAGTTCCTCGGGATATTTCGCAGACATATTTCGAGACAATGGCGGAAAGTTAGGGCAAGGTCACTTTTTGGTTTCGTTGTAAGGCGTAAGTCGTTGGAAAATATTGTTAGTGTGGAAATATTGAGAAAGACGGAGGGCAAAAAGGGAAAATTTGCAAAATGGCATTTTGGTAATTTTGTGGAAAGACGAGGGACAAAATGGTAATTTCACATTAACTCTAGAAAAAGTCATGAAAGGAGGAAATCAAGAGAATTCTAGAAAAAGGAAAAAAATAAAGAAAAAGGAGGGAAATTTCTAGAGGGGCATGTGCCCCTCACATGACTCTTAAATATATATATATATATATATATATGTGTGTGCTTGTCATCTTTTAAGGAAGAGAGGAAAAGAAAGAAAGAAAGAAGTGAAGAAAAAGAAAGAGAAGAGGGGCGGCTAAGGGGGGGCATGGTCTCGAAACCAGCCCCTCCAACTTGGTCTTGAAAAATTCGTTTGCTTCATGTTTTCTTATCAATTAGAAGGCCCTTGTCGACATGGAGTGATTGTTGGAAGAGGAAAACTATTCGTTTTGTAAAGGGGAGTTCTAGCCGTGAGTAGGTGTGGCAAGAAAAGGTATGATTCAATTTTATTTTATATGTGTTATGCATGATTTGTGGTTGTTGTGGAATGTGTAAATAAATGAAATTCATGAAGTCATGGTGTAGTAGTGTTGGCCGTGTGCATGGTTTGTTTGAGTAGAAAGGATGAATAAATTTTATTTGGTATTATGATTGTTGTGGTTGTAGATGATTCATACACATTGTAGAATGTGGAATTGGAAGAAATTCATGAAATATGAATTTGTGGGTGTTGGCCGTATGGTCCCCCTTGTATGTATAGTTGGAAATGAATAAATTATCATTGGTATTTTGGTTGTCGTCGTTGTGAGTTTCATGATGGAAAATGAAGTTTCAATAATCCGAGTTAAAATTATAATCGTATGGGTTTAATCGGAAGAAAGTGTAGTACGGATATAGTTTCTTGAAATTTCGGAACGAAGTTGTAAATGCACGCATCGTGATGTAGTATGTGAATTTGGAAGAAAGAAATGTACTGTTATGTTTCTATGGAATTTGGATGATGTCGGGCCATGAGGTACATTGGATAGATTATTTTGAATATTGTATGGGTTACTTGAAATGTTTTTAAATCATATGAAATGGTTGCGGATTGGTAATTGAGCATATGAGCATTGGAATTAAATTGAATGTAAGTAGTATGTTATGGAATTGTAAGAAAAAGATTGAGAATGTTAGAATGTATTTTGGGTTGAAAATTGGCATTATTAATGATAGTTTGGCCGGGTTGAATTCCGGGTTCTTTTGTTGATGTTGATTTGGGCCGAGCCATATTCTCGGGATGGTGTATTTACAGAGGAAATGCTGCCGAAATTTCGGTAGCTTATAAATGAACTTGCATGAAATTAAGGCGAAAACAAGTCGATGAATCTAATGATCATATGGATCCTTTTGAATGTAGAAAAGCAAGTTGGGATGAACAAGTATAGCTAGCAAGGCGGCACAGGTATGTAAGGCTTACCTTTTCTTTTATGGCATGTCTTAGAGCCGATAGGCTATGATATAATATGCATTTGAGGCAACTCGTCCTTGACTCTAAGTCCGTTTTATGATTCGATTTATGTTATATATATATATACAAGCATGTTACATGAATAAATTTTGGTATGATTGAAAAATGAGTAAGTATGAAAAGGCCTTGTACTAAAAAGAGTTACGTAAGTACGAATACTCATAACTTACGTATGTTGTCTCGATTTTGGTTCGAAGTGGGCCCACGATTTCCGACCCCTCCCTTATGTACGTTTGTATGGCATCGGTATGTTTAACACGGATGTTTCCCGAAGGTTACGTATGATTAAATGTTCCTTACTTCCGTAAATGATCTCGGATTTTGCGTTTGAAAGTACATTCGGTATGATATGCTTTGACCACGGATCGATACGTCCCCGGCGTTCGACGCAATAAATTGCAACGTCCGTGTAAGGATTGATTTGAAATTTGCTTCTCCGAGCCTCGGATGTCGGTAAGCACATTCGTACGTGAGTCCGGATTTTTATGCATATGTTTCTGCACTACTCTGCTCGTGCGCGACTCAATGTATCTTTCACTGAGTCCCGGGCCAGGGCATGTTATGATTTCGTGTGTACGTTACGATACGACTATGATTCACTGAGTCCCGGGCCAGGACATGTTCTCGTGCGCATTCCACTGCATTATTCACCGAGTCCCTCGTACTTGCGGGCCGGGACACGTTATCTGTAGGTATGTATGATTTGATGGTACGGGGATGGTGGCCAGGATGGCACATTATGATTATTCACCGAGACCCGCGTAGAGGGCCGGGACACGTTATGTATACATGGTATATGCTTCTGACATGCATGATTTTGCCTACCGAGTCCCTTAATGAAGGGCCGGGACACGTTATTTGCATATATGACATCTGATTCTGCTATACATGATCCTATTCACCGAGTCCCTCATCGAAGGGCCGGGACACGCCATACACATATGAGATCTATGACTTTGACATGTATTCTATATCCTGTCCAACATATGTCATCCACTGAGCCTTCTGTACGTTCTGTACTCTGTCTGATATATGCCAGTATCTGTACGGTCAGTATGTTTTGTATTCCGTCCGGTACATGATCTTATCCGAACATTCTGTATGCCGTGCCAAATCGACATGTGACACCAGATTCACTCTGTATTCTTCGTACGTTTGCCCGATTGGACCCGTCCGGTACATCCGGTATGCCTTCTGGCACTTCCGTACGTCTCCGTCCGATGTATTTTGTAGCTATGTTTACGACTAAGGTCCTGTCTGTTACGAAATCTGCATCGCTAAGTTCGATTATGGTTCTGTATTCTATTTATGTACTTTAGTTCGATTATGTTTGTTTATAGTTTTTTTACGGCTTTACATACTCGAGACATTTTCCGTACCGACCCCTATTCTTTTTCGCGTTTCATGCGCGCAGTACCTACGGATGAGTTGAAGACATTCCGGCATGATTGGTGAGCTCCATTCCTTCCGGAGCAACCGCCGAGTCCGAGTATGTACGTTGTGTTTCTGGATGGCATTAGAGACTTTGCGACGGTGTTGTGGATATGATGTGTCGATCTCCGTCGGCGGCTCCATCACCGATTTGTCAATTTGTGTTATGTACTAAAGTTTGTATAATTACGCATTTTGTCAAACTAGAAAGCTTTATTATGTATTTCATGATTATTTAGTATTGAGTTTTGAAAAAAAAATTTTTGTGTGCGATAGGAGTACGTAGGTTCGCTCGGCTCGGGTATGGGGTCGGGTGCCCATCACGTCCCTCGGAAATTGGGGCGTGACGAGTGGTATCGGAGCGAGGTCGGTACCGAGGGCCATTGTCTGCAAAGTCGTGTCCGGTAGGGTCCGTTTATAGTGTGAAGCCGGCCACATTTATAAACAGGAGACTACGGGGCATCTAGGGATTGTTGACCTTCTTTTACGTCATGAGATCGTGCGATAGAGCCCGTCATAGGGAAACCAGGTCCCGCATGTAAGCCTTACATACGGCAGGAGGAGATGAATGAGGATATGGAAAGATACGAAGGTGAGTCATGACATATTTGTTCTGTTACCAGAAACCGGAAGCCCTGTACGGCTATGATTCGGCATGACATGATATTATACGACGTAATATGGTCTGATACGAGGTGGTATAATTGTGAGATGTTGTTGGACATTGCTGCGGGCGAGTTCGGAATAGTAAGGACGGAAAAGGGTAAAATGGTAATTTTGCGAAAAGGACGTGCTATGGATGTGTTTCGGAGTATGTAAGACTTTCACCGCCCCGAATCATGTAATAAAGGTCGTACGAGAAAATTTACGCGATCATACCGGCCTTAAGGCACCGGAATTTACTAAAGTTTCAAAGTTAAGCGTGCTCAAGCGAGAGCAATCTCATGATGGGTGACCCACGGGAAGTATGAAGAAATTTCGTGAATTTGAGTATAAGAGACAAACGAAAATCCAGGGTGGCCTAAAGGAAATTAAATATGTACGGAATGATTGGAAACCACAACAGGTCATATAGAATGCCACGGCGAGGCCGAAAAGGAACGGGGGAAGTACGTTACGTTTGGAATTCGGATAGGCTTGAACGGTGTACGGAAGTATTCGTGGGTTAGTTGATACTAATGATAATTATGTGCATGTGTATGAATACATACGGTACCCCATATGTGAGCATGCCGGTGAGTACATGATTCCCAAATCACCGGTGCTACGGTGTGGGAAACCGTTGATCGAATAAAACCGAAATTCAAGTGACAACAAAGGTAAAGAGGGTAAGATTTTGGAGGAAAGTAGATAACAAGAATAAAGTGTGTTAAGGAATAAAAATCTGCATGAAATTTGGAAGCTAGGATCTGAGAGAGAATGGGAAATATAAGGGTATGAATAAGTACAAAAGGTGTAAGTACGCCCCTAAAAGGGGGGAAGCGAGTGAGAGAGGTGTAACGGTAAGTTAAGAGCAACGATGCTTTTTGTAATATGTTTGATAAGGACGCTTAAGCTACAACGGGGATCCCCCCCCCAAGGTGATTATGGAAGTCCGTAAGACTAGTTGAACATTCGAGGACGAATGTTCTAAAGGGGGGAAGGATGTGACACCTCGCATTTTGAGTCCTCGGATATTTCGAGACAATGGCGGAAAGTTAGGGCAAGGTCACTTTTTGGTTTCGTTGTAAGGCGTAAGTCGTTGGAAAATATTATTAGTATGGAAATAATGAGAAAGATCGAGGGCAAAAATGGAAAATTTGCAAAATGGCATTTTGGTAATTTTGTGGAAAGACGAGGGACAAAATGGTAATTTCACATTAACTCTAGAAAAAGTCATGAAAGGAGGAAATCAAGAGAATTCTAGAAAAAGGAAAAAAATAAAGAAAAAGGAGGGAAATTTCTAGAGGGGCATGTGCCCCTCACATGACTCTTAAATATATATATATATATATATGTGTGTGTGCTTGTCATCTTTTAAGGAAGAGAGGAAAAGAAAGAAAGAAAGAAGAAGAAAAAGAAAGAGAAGAGGGGCGGCTAAGGGCTGGCCGAAACCGGCTCTCCAACTTGGTCTTGAAAAATTCGTTGCTTCATGTTTTCTTATCAATTAGAAGGCCCTTGTCGACATGGAGTGATTGTTGGAAGAGGAAAACTATTCGTTTTGTAAAGGGGAGTTCTAGCCGTGAGTAGTGTGTGGCAAGGAAAGGTATGATTCAATTTTATTTTATATGTGTTATGCATGATTTGTGGTTGTTGTGGAATGTGTAAATAAATGAAATTCATGAAGTCATGGTGTAGTAGTGTTGGCCGTGTGCATGGTTTGTTTGAGTAGAAAGGATGAATAAATTTTATTTGGTATTATGATTGTTGTGGTTGTAGATGATTCATACACATTGTAGAATGTGGAATTGGAAGAAATTCATGAAATATGAATTTGTGGGTGTTGGCCGTATGGTCCCCTTGCATGTGTAGTTGGAAATGAATAAATTATCATTGGTATTTTGGTTGTCGTCGTTGTGAGTTTCATGATGGAAAATGAAGTTTCAATAATCCGAGTTAAAATTATAATCGTATGGGTTTAATCGGAAGAAAGTGTAGTACGGATATAGTTTCTTGAAATTTCGGAACGAAGTTGTAAATGCACGCATCGTGATGTAGTATGTGAATTTGGAAGAAAGAAATGTCCGTTATGTTTCTATGGAATTTGGATGATGTCGGGCCATGAGGTACATTGGATAGATTATTTTGAATATTGTATGGGTTACTTGAAATGTTTTTAAATCATATGGAAATGGTTGCGGATTGGTAATTGAGCATATGAGCATTGGAATTAAATTGAATGTAAGTAGTATGTTATGGAATTGTAAGAAAAAGATTGAGAATGTTAGAATGTATTTTGGGTTGAAAATTGGCATTATTAATGATAGTTTGGCCGGGTTGAATCCCGGGTTGCTGTTGATGTTGATTTGGGCCGAGCCATATTCTCGGGATGGTGTATTTACAGAGGAAATGCTGCCGAAATTTCGGTAGCTTATAAATGAACTTGCATGAAATTAAGGCGAAAACAAGTCGATGAATCTAATGATCATATGGATCCTTTTGAATGTAGAAAAGCAAGTTGGGATGAACAAGTATAGCTAGCAAGGCGGCACAGGTATGTCACGACCCAACTCCGTAGGCCGCGACACGTGCCCTAATTGGGCACTCGTACGTACCTTAACCTAAGTTAGCAAAATATTAAAAGTAAACAGAAATAATAATTTAACGAAAACCGGTGGGCATGACGCACGAAGGCCGATAAGGCCGTCACAAAATACGTATAAACTCTAAACGTACGCAAATCTCACGGAACATATACGAACCCACACCACATGTCTACGTACCTCTACCTAACGAGAGCGAGTAACATAACATAATCATATGACGGGACGGGCCCCGCCGTACCCAAAATAAACACATACGTATGCGTGAGAGAATTTTTATACCAAAATACGGGCTCAAAAGGAGCACTTCAACGGTGAGCGTATAACCTAAGCAACGAATCCACAACCGATCGTCACGTACCGCGCGGCACGAAACGCGACCCCCGAAGAAAAGGGGGTCACGAAAAATGTACCGAATATGTAAAGCAGAGAACGTAATAAATAAAATCGTAATCGAACGAGAATGTGCGGAGGAAGCATAAGATAAATAGGGATTCAAAAATGCATACCGTAAAATCATAAGTAATGCATGCAGTAAAACATATGCAAAGCCGGCCCCGCTATGGGACTCGGTGAACAGAACAGAGGCGCTCCCCTCGGTCCCGCGCCAACACAGCATACTTCAGAGTAGGGAATATCTCCGAACAAATCATAACATACCAAGTGGCCACATCAGAACATAATCAGCAGATATCAGAATAAGCATACATGGTACATCATACACCACAACCCATGTACGTATATACCGCCCCTCACACCGGGCGCGGCGAATAATGCGAGAGGAATACGCTTGAGAACATATCCCGGCTCGGCTGTGGGAAACATTGGGGCATCCACGAGTGGAGTAGTGAGAAACTAATGCAATAAAAATATCCAGAGACTCAATGAAGCATATCGAATAACGAATATCGAATAACGAATCAAATCAATGAAATCGGACTGAATCATAATACGTACCTTTCGGACATCACGGCGGATTATCTCAACAGAACTTTCAGAGTCGAAGTACATACCAAAACATTTCATAGGGCTTGATTGAATGTTTAAAACGATTTTTGTTTAGTAATCAAAACATTTCTTGAAAGCCGCTCGAAAACGAATCGTATTTACAAAAGAGTAAAGTCGGAAATAGTGGGCTCACCTCGGTCAAACGAGGTGGCGAACATAAAACATACATATCGAACCTCATAATATCATTAATAAATGTTTTAGATTAGTCGAATTGAATTTGGACAAGTTTTATGCATCTAAAACCATTCTAGCTATTCATGATCTAGCTGGGTTCAATCCTACTGAAGGAAAAAGGGGGAAATTCAAACGCAAATTCCAGGAAGTAGGAATATCCCCGAGGACCAAAGTTGAGCCTAATACCCTAAGACGTGCCAAGAGAAGAAATAGGAAAACTTTACATACCTTTTGCGCTTGTTACGCTTGTCGAAACTCCAATCCCATTTCGTCGAAAATCTCGCAAATGGTCATGGTGACCACTACTACTATTCATGCAAGTTGATATTTCAATCTTTGGTTTCCATCCGGCTACCGAAATTTCGGCAGCACTTCCCCTATAAACATGACACCCCGAGAATTGAACTCGGCTCAAAATAATCAACAACAACCCAACAACAACATCAACAATCACAATATAACTCAATATAACATAACTAGTCCACTTCCCAACATAATACAATAACTTTCATTCCGACTTCACAATTTCAAGTCAACATCAATATTTCCGTACATACATATTAATTTGAAATCATTTACACACAAGCCGAAAATATTTCAAACCTTACATCCAATATTCAATAATTCCATAATCGATCCGAAATCCTTAAACACACAACCAACTCATCCCAACACATTTTCTACACACTAATTCATTTCCAACAACAATAATCTACACTCCAACAACCTTATTATCGTAATATCATAAAATCACATTAATACGACGCAATTCTCTACATCTTATTTTCATGCAACCTTAACCCCTAAATGCTTCATTTACATTATAATGATCACCCCAACGCGACTAACATGTTAAACAAAATAAATTCGTCACCATTTCACCAACACATAGGCCACGGCCAACATCAATATTCCAACTTCAACCAAATTTATTCAACTTTCATTTCTAATACATACTCCACAATAACCACAACTAAATTACAACACAAAATTCAACATAATCACATTACACACCAACACATATGCACGGCCACTTGCATGCTTTCACTTCCACCATGCAAACTTCCATATTTCTATACTTTCTTCTCATTTACATATACTACAACCCAAACAAACCTTCAAAACATAATTAGAAGTAATGAATTCTTACCTTTTTCTTCAAGTTTCTTCACTTGTCCAAAGTGTGAGATTGATGAAACCAATGCTCTATCTTCCAAAACAATTCCACCAAGTTGTTAAGAGGCCTTGAATTAGTAGTAATTCAACAAGAAAATAATTTTAGGGGCAAGATTTTTGAAGGTGGTTTTCTCTCCACCTTGGCCGAATGGCCCTTAGAGTTTGCTCTTGGTTTTTCTTGTTTTCTCCTTCTCTCAACTTGTCTTGAAATTTCTAGAAAATTAATGAACCTTGGCCCCTTTTATTCTTAGCATGTCACATGACCATGCACATGGCTCAAATTAAATTTTTGTCCCTCTTTCCTTTGCTATGGCCGGCCACCTACATGGCTTGGGCCTAAATTTTTTTTTCAAATTTTCCAAGCCCAATTTTCTTGGTCCATACGGTTGGTAATTCATGAAACCATTTTTCGACATTCCAATTTTGCCCTCAGCCTTTCCCGATATTTCCACACCTAAATTTTTCCATAACCAACTTATGAGCCAAACAAGATCAATTCCTTACAATGTCCTTAACCTTCCTTAATATTTCCACGTCAATATTTTCCTTAAACATCCCATGTACACTAAGTAGAATCCAATTAGAACCTTAATTCCTACCATTCCGACCTGTTTCCAATTTTTCCGAAGACGTACAAAATGCGAGGTGTAACAAGGTATGTAAGGCTTACCTTTTCTTTTATGGCATGTCTTAGAGCCGATAGGCTATGATATAATATGCATTTGAGGCAACTCTGTCCTTGACTCCTAAGTCTGTTTATGATTCTGATTTATGTTATATATATATACACAAGCATGTTACATGAATAAATTTTGGTATGATTGAAAAATGAGTAAGTATGAAAAAGGCCTTGTACTAAAAAGAGTTCTGTAAGTACGAATACTCATAACTTCTGTATGTTGTCTCGATTTTGGTTCGAAGTGGGCCCACGATTTCCGACCCCTCCCTTATGTACGTTTGTATGGCATCTGGTATGTTTAACACTTCTGTTTCCCCGAAGGTTCTGTATGATTAAATGTTCCTTACTTCTGTAAATGATCTCGGATTTTGCGTTTGAAAGTCTGTTCGGTATGATATGCTTTGACCACCGGACCGATACGTCCGGCGTTACGACGCAATAAATTGCAACGTCCGGTAAGGATTGATTTGAAATTTGCTTCGAGCCTCAGGCCGGTAAGCACATTCGTCCGTCGAGTCCGGATTTTTATGCATATGTTTCGCACTACTGCGCCGCGCGCGACTCAATGTATCTTTCACCGAGTCCCGGCCAGGGCATGTTATGATTTCGTGTGTACGTTACGATACGACTATGATTCACCGAGTCCCGGCCGGACATGTTCTCGTGCGCATTCCACTGCATTATTCACCGAGTCCCTCGTACTTGCGGGCCGGGACACGTTATCTGTAGGTATGTATGATTTGATGGTACGGGGATGGTGGCCAGGATGGCACATTATGATTATTCACCGAGACCCGCGTTAAAGTAGGGCCGGACACGTTATGTATACATGGTATATGCTTAGCCGACATGCATTATTTTGCCTACCGAGTCCCTTAATGAAGGGACGGACACGTTATTTGTATATATATGACATCCGATTATAACATACATGATCCTATTCACCGAGTCCCTCATCGAAGGCCGGGACACGCCATACACATACGAGATCTATGACTTTGACATGTATTCTATATCCCGTCCAACATATGTCATCCATCGAGCCTTCGTACGCCTGCATCATTCGATATATATGCCAAGATGTTTTTGTATTCCGTCCGTACATGATCTTGTATCCGCACATGATCTTATCCGAACATTCTCGTATGCTCGTACTTGGCCGATACGTGACACCAGATTCATCATATTTTCTCGTACGTTTGCCCCGATTGCGGGTCCGTCTGCACATACATCCGGTATGCCTTCTCGCACTTCCACCGTCTACGTCTCCGTCCGATGTACTCTCTTAGCTATGTTTACGACTAAGGTCCCGTCCGTTACGTCCGTCTCGCTAAAGTTCGATTATGGTTATCGTTCTATTTATGTACTTTAGTTCGATTATGTTTGTTTATAGTTTTTTACGGCTTTACATACTCGGTACATTTTCCCGTACCGACCCCTATTCTTCGGGGGCGCGTTTCATGCCGCGTGTACCTACCTACGGATGAGTTGAAGACATTCCCAAAGATGATTGGTGAGCTCCCATTCCTTCCGGAGCACTTGCGAGTCCGAGTATGTACGTTGTGTTTTACGGATGGCATTAGAGACTTTGCAGGCATAAAGTGTTGTGGATATGATGTGTCGATGTCGGCGGCTCCATCGGCCCGATTTGTCAATTTGTGTTATGTACTAAAGTTTGTATAATTACAGATTTTGTCAAACTAGAAAGCTTTATTATGTATTTCATGATTATTTAGTATTGAGTTTTGAAATAAAAATTTTTGTGTGCGATAGGAGTCTGTGGGTTCGCTCGGCTCCGGGTATGGGGTCGGGTGCCCATCACGTCCCTCGGAAATTGGGGCGTGACACTATTATAGGCAACGACTATTCTAAAGAATCTAAGTACAAGGAATTATGCCCTATGACCCCGATGGATGTGTGTGCGCCCGACGTACGTATAAGTATAAGTATATTGTATGATAGCAGAGTCAGAGCGCTATAGACGCTGATAAATATACATGATATAAGCATAAATATATGATAGCAGAATCAGAGCGCTATAGACGCTGGTAACCGTACATGATATAAATATATATATATATGACACAAAAAGAATCAGAGCGCTATAGACGCCGATATTTATGCATGAAATTTTTATATATTCACGGGGAAAATGGAGGTAATGGCAGAGCGTTATATACGCATATCCACCGATCGATTGGCTTTACATGACTTGATATCGTCCTGACGCGGATGCCCGGACGCGGGATGTGCATATTTATGGCTAAATGGATCGGCTGCCGACGCCTCGGCAATATAATATATTCTATCTTTATGCATATATGTGTATGTATATAAAGGAGTAATGAAAGCTAAGAAAGCACGGCATCTGCCCAAGGGCACTTATATATACGTGTTATATTTTTCATCCCGTGACTTGAGTTATAATTCTTTTATGTCATTATACATGGTTTATGATCTCGCATATTCTCGTTCATGCCTTACATACTCGGTACACTATTCGTACCGACGTCCCTTCTTGTGGACGCCTGCGTTTCATGCCGCGCGAGTCGGCAACAGACAAAGGGGTTTGATCTTAGGGAGCTCTACCGGCCGCACCGACGCTGCCTCCAAATTGTTACACCCGAGCCTCACATCCGTGGTACTCTTTTGTGTATATTTCGGGCACGACAAGACTCGGCCCTTTCTATGTATAAGTGTATTATGTCTAGAGGCTCGTAGACAGATATGTTCAGTCAGTTATGTACGCTTAAATATGTGGTATTTTGGCATCTTAATGCCGTTGTATGAAGTGATAGCAAAGCTAGCTAGTTTATGTTCATAATGACGTCGATGTTAATGTTCAGTTTGGAAAAAATATGGCACTGTTTGCACGACTTGCTAAAAGGTACAGGTAAAATGGTAGGTAAGGGGTGCTCGGTACGAGTATCGGGTACTCGTCACGGCCCCTAGACGGGTCGTGACAATAATGAACAAATTTTATGCAATATTTGGTTGTTGTTTCTTGTGGATTATGTGATGAAAAATAAAGGTTTAATGACTTATGTCGAAGTTGTAGTGTTATGGGTTGTTGTGAAGGTTAATATGATTCTAATATGTTTTCTTATATTTATGAAGGTAATGCGGTAATGTATGGAATTGTTGACGTAGTATGAGAATTTGAAAGAAAGAAACGCCTTATTGTCGTATTCATTAAGTTGGAAGGTTTCGGGTTTCATAGCATATTGTTTGAATTGTCTTGAATACTTGGTGGATTGTTCGAGTAATATTCTTAAATCTTGTCTGGATGGTTGTTGGCATTGTTGTTGATAGATTGGTCAAGTTGAATTCCCGGATTGTCGTTGATTAAAATTTGCTAAGTTGGAGTCTTGGAGATGGTGTATTTATAGGGGAAGTTGCCCTAAATTTCGGTAGATAAGTGTTACTCAAACTCAACTTCTAT
>NW_026716520.1:0-45572 GCF_029784015.1 Lycium ferocissimum
GCCTCGATATCGTCGTGGGAGGTTGTATGACGTGTGATGAGTATGTTCTCTATAGGCGGGCCGGCTCGGGGTCGACACTCGTCCGTGGGTCCCGCGACCTTCGTTTGTACATTTCTGATGACGTTTGGAAGAGTTTGGTATGACGATTTTCCCGATTCCCAAGTATGATCCTTTTACTTACTTTTTGAACTTATGATAATGATTTTATGCATATGGTTACTCACGACTCGCTCGTGCGGTTTGTTGGTACATCGTTCGCGGTTCCGGGCCGGTTTTGTTGTCGTGCGCCTTATGATATATATTCGGAGTTATGCGTTACGGTTCGAGACCTCGCCATAGGGCCGGGTTCCGTTTATGGAGTTATCTTTGTGATATGGCTTATGATGTGTTGTGATGATGTGTTGTGTTCGGGGATACGGAGATTTGAAATCTTCGGTGTTATCTTGTGTTATGGCGCCAACGACGGGGCGGGCGACCATATTTTCGTGCCCTATGCATACTTTGTATTTTGAAAAATAAACATTTGACATTTTGGTAAGGTACTTACTTTCGGTACTACTGTTTCGAGTGTGTGTGACTCGGATTTATTTCTTTGTATTTCTGCTTTGCATACTCGGTACACATATTTTATGCGGCCCCCGCTCTTCGGGCTGCGTTTCATGCCCGCAGGTACAGACGCCCAGTTTGATGACTCGCCAGTTTAGGGCACCTATCCTGCTGTGTTGGAGTGCTCCTTTTATTCCGGAGCCTACATCTTGGTATATACTCGTTCGTTGCATATGTGTGTATTTGTTCAAGGGTACGGCGGGGCCCTGTCCCGTCAGATGAGTTTGTTGGTCTGTCTAGAGGTCTGTAGACGTATATGTGGGTTGTGTGCCTACCCTGTACGGATGAGTTTGTATATTATATGTTTTGGGCCGATGTGCCATCAGTTGGCCTTGTCGGCTTTCGATATATATGTGTTTGAGTTTGAGATGTGTTTGAGATAGCGTTGGATATTTGTATACGTGTCAGCCAGCTGCGTGTGATTCAGGTTTGATGAATGCGTTTGGGTGCCCAACTCGGGCACTAGTCACGGCCTACGGGGTTGGGTCGTGACAAAAGGAATCAAAGAGGGCAAGTTTATCAGAAGGGCATTTTGACGCCCAACTTGACGGTCCATTTGACGGACCGCAGAATTTTTGACCGTCCGTAAAAGTGGCTGTCAAAATATGTCAGCGGGATTTTAAATGAATCTTTATATTTTGTTTTTCCCCATTTGGATTCGTTATTTCCCCATTTCAGACTCTAAGGCTCTCCAAAACCCTCCCCTCAAGTTTATATGCTAATAAAGGCCAAACCCTAGAGGATCAAGAGATTCAAGTGCTAGAAAACCGACTAGGGTTTGTAGAGCCAAGAATTCCTTTGGTGTTGAAGTTCGAGGTTTCACTCTAGTGGAGTAAATTGATCCAAGTCTTGTTCTTGTGTGATTAAGGTAAGTTTTCACATCTATTGCATGTAGTTAAGGTTGTTTGATTGTTAAACAACTTGGTTGAAGAAGGAAAAACGAAAAGAGAGTTCAAATATGAGTTTCAGGATATTTTGAGCTATAAATTGACTTGAGTTATAGTTTTTGGCATGTTATGAGTGTAATATTGTTATGAGTCGTAATAATAATGATGAGGAAGCGTTGTATACAAGTGTATATGGAGTTGTGTTGAAATTATTGTTAAGGGTTGATTATGAAAAGGAGTTTTGGGGATTGAATGGAGCATAAGTTGAATGAAGTCTCTTAATTGTGGTATTGCGGATGATGTTATTGTTGATTATAACTTGTTTTGGAATTGGTAGACGTAGATGAAATAGGGGAAATGCTGCCCAATTTTCGCTAGCTCACACATTATACTAGTTTGGACTTAAGAGTGTCTTTGAGACCTAACCTTGGCATGAATCCTCTTGAATGTTGATTTTTTGGACTTTGGAGGAGCACGTTAAATTGTTAAGAAGACGTAAAGGTATGTAAGGGTAACCCTTCTTTCTTAAGGCATGATTCCATTGTTGTGAACCTATACATGAAATTCATAATGTCTTCCATGATGACTCCATTCCTAAAAGTGCTAAAGCTCATAGTTCTTGATACTCTTATGATATCATTGATCCCACCTACGATAGCTGATCCTCTAAGGAAAGATATAGTGATGATGATGATGAAGTCGTTGCTTTTACTTATGCATTCCTATGTGTAAATATATATATAAAGCTATGTTGTGACACCGAGCCTATATGGCCGGGTATGGTACCTATTGCGCGCACACCACTGCATTTGGGTACGGACAACATCGAGCCTTGTTATGGCCGGGTATGGATAACACCGAACCTACATGGTCGGGTATGATATCATTATATGTATACGTATATGTATGGAAAGTTTTCTTTAGAAAAAGGTTAAGTAAGCATGATGAACGTCTCAAGAGGTATAAATGGCCCTCCTATTTTATGCTATCCTTCATGCTTTTATCATGTTACTACTCGTGCTTTACATACTTAGTACATTATCCGTGCTGATGTCCTTTTGTTTGTGGACGCTGCATTCATACCCGTAGGTAGACAGGGAGACAGACTCGACCCCTAGGCTGCTTCATCAGAGATTGCATAGCAGTGCTCCATTTGATCCGGAGCTGCAGTAGTTGGTATTATTCTTTTGTGTACATACATGGGCATGGCGGGGTCCTGTCCCGTCTTTATGATATTACATACTCTCTGTAGAGGCTCGTAGACAGATGTGTATAGCTAGATATCCCTCAGCCTTATCGGCTCATATTTTGTATATCATTTTGATAGCCTTGCCGGTTTGTGCATATATGGGCACTGTTGGTGATGTTTATATAAAGGCGCCTACTTCTGATGAAGATTCATGTTATTTGGTGTATGGAAATTATGAGTTAGCCATGCGGCTCACCTAGATGTGATTATGATAGCCATGTGGCTCACTTAGATGTGATTATAAGGATATGTTAAGAGGTGCTCGGTAGGTTAGCTCAGAGTGTTTGTCATGGCCCTCTGGTTGGGTCGTGACATTTGGTTTATGAGCAGATGGTCTCAAGTTATAGTCAGGATTTCGCGTTGAGTTCATGAAAGTTGAGTTACGTTTCTCGTTTTTGGTGTCCGCTTCTGCGACACTAGGGCCGCGATAGCGGTACCGCAGAAACGGTGGCCCTGCCTCTATAGCGGCCCTGTGTAGTTTCGGGTGGACCAGAAATAATCAAGGGACTGTTGAAGTGGGACCGCTATAGCGGTCTGTCGATCGCTATAGTGGGTGACGGGCTGTAGTTGGCATTAAATGAGTGTTAAATCCCCAAGTCTTTCATTCAATTCCTATTCCGAAACTAGAGCCATTTGGGAGAATTTCAAGTTATTTCTTAGAGGAACATCCTTGTGATAAGTCATTCCTTCTTCATTACTTTTCCATTATCATTTATCATCATAAAATCCCCTAATTCATGCTAGAATTCCTAAGAACTTGAGGATTAAAAGAGTGTTTAATGGGTTCTTTCCTAAATGATTTCTAGACTATACCACTTTGAATTATGGATTGGGTTAGCTTCATTTAGCATGGAAATGATGATTAGAAGCTATTTTAACATGTTTCCTTCATTATTAGTGGCTAATTTATGAAATGGGAGTTTGGGTTTATACCCAAATTTGGCGGTTTCTTCTAGAATCCGATTTCCCTATTCTATGAGTTTAATTGGCTAATGTTTGATGAGAATTGATCACCTAGAGTATGAATTTCATATTTAGCCTTCGAATTTCATATTTTACCATTGAAAGGCTCGTTTTCCCATTCCATGAGTTAGGATTTGGGACTTGAATAGAAATAAGGTTGTGAGTATAGATTCTTCTTAATTCTAATTCCCTATTCGGATATGATTAGACTTTCGCTATCATGAGGCACAAAGGAAGGGCAAGACTAAGGTTTGATCATTTGAGTTTGCTCTTTGGCTTTCCAGGTAGCTTACGGTTTACCTTATGGTGAGACTTCTATTAGCGAAGCATATGTTTAGATGATATTATCGGAGAATGCATATAAACCTTCGGGCATGAAGTTTGGGATGGATATTGCCTTAGGTTTGGCCTTGTTGTATTATTTGGGGGCTAGCCACCCCGTTGTGTTGTTGACTTATTTGTACTATGTACTTGTTAGCTCGTCGCCACATTGAGATATAGGATATTGGTGGTTAGTTATGTATCATGATTATGATACTGCGGTACCTTACTTTGTTGATATTGAGATAAGAAATGTGAATCTGTTGTGGCTTATTGTGTAGCCTTATTGATAATATTACTTGTGTGCCCATGTGTGGTACTGTTTGGGATTGATTTACCTAGGACGACTTAAATATTTGAGACGTATTTAAGTCCATTAGAAGACTACCCTTGTGTCAAAACAGTCTATGACCTGAAGACACTGTATTCAACTATGTGCTAATTGAAATATGATTGTACCTTATGTGATTAAACTATTGTCTTTTTTTAGGGAAAATTAACCGTGTTCTATTTTGTAGATGCCGTCCAAACTAAAATTTGACATGGTCCTCGAAGCTCCCGAAATGTTGAAGATATGGTGGGCTGGGTTAGATACTAAACAACAAAAGAACATCATCGACTATTTAGGACATTTACCCTCCCTCATGACTATGAAGGGTTGTAAGGATTTGATTAAGGTGCTCACTGGTAGGGGTGTATATGGATCGAGTTGGTTCGGATTTTTTAAATACCAAACCATACCATTTGTGTCGGGCTTTTAAATTTATAAACCAAACCAAACCAACAAAAGTCGGGTTTTTCAATATCAGGTTTTCTCGAGTTTCTCGAGTTTTTCATTGTAGTTAATGAAAAACACCATACAACAACATATGCTTGATATCTAGCATTGAACTATCTTTGTTAAACTAACTCCAAAATATAAAGAACCTTCCCAGATTCATATGCCTTGCGTCTACAGGTGAAGAAGTTATCCTGCATTTCGTGAAGAAAGTAAAAATCATGAAGGAGGAGGTAACTTCAATTACATAAATGAACCCTGTTTAGCAGAAAGCTCGGCTTCAGTTATTTTGGAAGAGACATAGTTCATTATTTAGCTTTGAGAAATGGCAAGAAGTAGCACTTATGTAAGAGGTTGGTCTATACTAGTCTTTTAAATGTGCATTGAGGTAGTTTTAGCCATTCGTATATACTAAAACTAAGTACTTTTGGTCTCTGTTATATTTAAAACACAAATTAATTTTGATCATTGGGCTTTTTATGTATTATTTATATAATATGGACCATTTCACAAATTTAGTCCAAACCGAAATGTAAAGATACAGAAATTATGAAAAACTTTAAGAAAATATTTATAATTACATTCTAATAAATACTTTTATGTATAAAATAATTTAAAAGCAGTATACATATAATCGGGTCGGTTTGGGTTCGGTTTGAATTTTTTTAGTTAAAACCAAACCAAACCTATTATGGGCAGTTTTTTTTTTCAACACCAAACCACTAGTCGAGTTTTTTTCAGATTTGATTCAGTTTGTCAGTTTGGTGTAGTTTATCGGTTTCTTTTGTATGACCCTACTCCTTTGGATATTGGAATTGTGATAGAATGTTTTTCAGGTTTGATAAAATGGAAATGACCTCGACTTTGGAGGAGAACCGGGACTGCATAGACAGTAATGGGACTTGTATTAGAAGAAGGAAGAAACGCGACCATAATATGTTAGTCCCAGACAAACCAACCTTACCGAAATTATGAAGCTACTCTCCCTAGCTAATGCCAAATGGATCTTTGGACCAACAATAGCCTTTAGGGACTTGTACTATCACTTTGGAACCAAATGAGGATTCATAGACTACTGTACCATAGAATTCCAAACCTACAAAGGTTGGAAAGCTACCTGGTCCTTAGTCTTTGCCATATGCTTGTTGGGACTCATGGTCTTTCCCCAAAACATATACCTCTTCATTGATATCCATGCCATTTCTGTCACTCATGCTATCTTTTTTGGCATAAACACAAATGGAGAAACCAAATACTTTGACTTGGTCCCCGTCATTCTTGCTAACATATATCGAGCCTTAGGACAAAGCCGAAACCAACATAGGTACTTCTAGGGGCGCAATATGCTGCTACAATGGTAGATTATCAAGCACTTGAACAAATTTGAGGATCCTCAATTCGTGAGTAACCAAAATAGGAAGGATGACCTTAAATCCCATTATCCAAATTTTGGAAACCAAACCAAAGAGGGGTAGGCCTTAATCTTTTCAAGACTTAGAGAAGACAACATACTGTGGATGTTCCCTGACTTCATATCCAAGAGAGTTGTGGTTAGAGGTAGGAAGTGCTCTTTCTTACCACTCATGGGTATTCAAGGAATTCACTCTTATGCACCTGCTAGAGTCTTGAGACAGTTTGGGAAGAAACAAGAAATACCTCAAGTGGGGAACATGGTAGGTATGTAATCGACTATGAGGAGGCCAAAATTTGAGATGTTGGAGAGATCAACCAAGAGTGGAATAGTCGATTGATATGGGGTCCCGAGACCATTGCCTAAGACATGTTCATCCTGGGTACGACAAGGATTAGAAGGATTGGCTGAGGCACATTTACAAGGCACTCTCGCTCCCCGACCCAGCCTCTACCATTGTGTTCAAGATAAGAATTCTAAAGCCGAGACTAAGATGCGTCTGATCCAAAGGAGAGCTGATGATAAGGATGAAAAATACCTAGAGAAAATAGAGCATGACAAATCCACCACAGCTAGTTTGACCCAATAGTTAGAGTTACACATGAGTGCTCGGAGGATCTTGATGCTCGAGTAAACTAAGAAATGGACGAGACCGCGCCACTGGCATTTAGGGAGAAGGGGTTTTGGTTGGGTTGACATCGACTCACCTTGATATGCAGACCGCCCTTCGAAGGGCCAAGAGAGCTTGGACTGATAGAGGATTATCATCTGCCACTGGAGGCCACTTCTGCTGATTTATTTTCACTGGTATATATATAGCCCCCTCTTGGCTTAAACATATTTTGTAACCATTTTTGGTGAATATTATTATTATTATTATTATTATTATTATTAATATTAATGAAATTATGATTATGGGGGCAATTGTTTGATTCAACAATTGGCACAATCATGTTTCAAGTGACTAGAAGGGCCTTGCTGCAAAAAGGTCTTAAGAACGCACGTAGTTTCTTTTATTGCAATTACATGATTATGAGATTACATGCTTATATGCTTTTATACATTCAGTCCAAATATTGATTGATTCAATATTCCAATTACTACCCAAAGAAATGCACAAAGAGCACCCCAAATCGCCAAAGAGGATGACCTCCCATATACATCCCGTTTACCTAGCTCATTTGCCTCTTTGAAAGGTTGACTTGCTACCATAGACGTTTAAGATAGCCAAAGTGCCACTATACTCATCATCAACCTGATTAGTGAAGAGGAAAGCAAAGACTCGCTTTGAGAAAAGGTCAATAGGTTGGAGAGGAAGATCAACCTAGTCAAGGCAAAGATAAAGGGAGCCGACCAAATCATGGACTTATTAGGGAGTCCCTCAAAGGGGATCACAGAGGTTGAGCACTACCATAAGAACCTTTCAGACGAGGTCAAGGGCATGGTGAGTGGTTACGTGCCTCTTCTAAAGAAGTCTGAAATGCCTAAGGAAGAAACTGAGACACCTGAAGAAGAGTCTAAACCCTATGAGGAGGAGCAAAGTAGGTCATCCAAAAAGGCTATAACAGCCACCTCCGCCGCTGTTGCTGAGGACTATGAGCTATCACAAGCATCATCTTGTGCACCGTCACCAACATGGTGGGCGGTCGCCCTAAAACCTCATGCTTTCCCCTTTCGAGTCACGCCAAAGCCTGTGTTATACTTGAAAATCTATAAAGCCATGAAAGTCACAGGGGCCACATATCCCAGAAATGAGAGGCTCCCGCCATGTGCTCTAATATACACTCCCAAGAGATGCCCATTCCACAAAAACCAACCTGGCCACACTGCCAACGAATGTGTGGCCCTCAGAAGGAGAATTGTAAGGCTGATCAATTATGGAACAGTCCGCCACATGTGGGGACCACACTCAATATCGGTGCATGACGCGATTATCCCTAGAGAAGGCATCACTCTGGATACACAAATTTGGCGCTATGATTTCACTATCTTTGAAGATTCGTACACAAGCATTTTCCAGAAGTTGGCAAGTACTGGGAAGATTCGTCCTATTGGGGCCTCTTGGAAGGTGTCATCTAACAGGCCAAACTGAAAAGGAATCTTTCAGTTTCACTCTGGAGTACCTGGGTATGACATCGAAGAATGTGAAGCCTTCAAGTTTGAACTGGAATATTTGGTCCACAATGGGGAGATCTAGGTGGCACTCCCTCCCCGTTGCTAAAATAGGCCATCGGTCGAATGCGTAGTTTTAAGGGAGACAACCCACCATGAATTTAGGGAGAAGTTATCTTTTGGGTAGATTTAGGCGTCCCTCTTCAAATCAAATGTTATCCCTTCCTATTTATATGTAAATAAAAACTACGTCCGACCTAATGTCCCAAGGGGGATACGTAGGAAGCCTTTATCGAGCCTGTTCTAGGAAACCTTTTGGGCAAAAATAACTTTAAGGAATATATTTTCATGTAAACCAAGCTACAGAAGGGCTTGATTTTCCACGGTGGGATACTTAAGTAGTCTACGTAAGACTCGGTCCCTATTATATATATAAAATATATATATACCCTCTTTTCTCTTGTGCAAAAGAGGCATCGAAGAAATCGATCTGGAGTATTGGGTTCAACCACCAACGATGTCGTGCGATCAAGTCAACCAAATACCCCCCAACCAAAAACAAAAATACTAAAATCCCTAAAAAAAAACTCAACCTTGGAATGGGGGATCAATCGAATGGTCGGGTTAAATGCGTGAATTTAAGTGATTATGTGTGTTTACTTACAAATTATTTGCAATTATCTTGCAGTGATTATTATCACCTAACGTACTGATGTCATCTGCCTTTGAGTTTTTCTTTTCCTAAAGAGGGGTTGATTTGTGTCATGTCACCCTGGCATACTTCACCATATCCAAAGCCGCGACAGGATCCATTTCTTAATAGACCAAATGAAAAGAAAAAAAGGATGGTACTTCGGAAGATGAGCGCAACAAAAATGAATTCATTGTGAGGGATACAGAATCTCCGGACCTGAAAGATGTACTACGCCACGACGATGTGATCGCGATCCTATTTTAGAAGGTTACTGATCTCCAAGAGTAAATAAAACAATCTGTACTGGCCTGTCGCCAAAGAATCGCCTGCCGAAGAAAAGAGGCCTCTGCTACCTTTTCCATCTCTGAGCTCTCCTCTGTCTGTGTATTTCCCTACCTACATTGCTGGAACCATTCCCTTCACCCAAAATCACTTGTTACTGAACCACATCATATTGGTACCTCTTTCCACACTCCACCACCCACCAACACAAAACCAAATCCTCAAAACTACTAACTTTGTACCCTCATACCAATAATCGCTATCTACTCACACCAACCCCATCACCAGTCAAAATACTACTAGCCTACCCACTTTACGAACCACTATTCCATTCTTTCATTCCTTGTCTTTTATGATTGATTCATTTAAGGTCTAAAATTCATTATTCCAATATCTCACTGGGGGTGAGGACACGTTTTGGGTTTGCGCATGAGTGGCTGGAGGTGACATCATGTGGTATGGTACGAGGTGCGTCACCGTGATAAGAACACCTGGCCAACTTTAGATTTCATCTATGACTTGAAGATTCAATTAAGTGGAGTTATGATATATATTTTCTAGTTCGTTGATATCCCTAGGGAATGGGAGTAATGGTGAAAATGACTATGTGATAGCCAAGTTTCAGCGATTAGTGACTTGGAAGCCGAGGAAGTGCATCTATGGTATGGCAAGGGATGGGAAGATATTGTTGATTCTAAATAGTACGCTTAGTGGGATAACCATATGATAAGTGTTGTGGCTTTAAAGACTATGTTCGAGGGTTTTCAAGATAACATAAAGGTTTCTTAAGATGCAATACGATGGGACATGTACAAATATTCTAAAGATGAAGGAAAACTTGGATGAACAAGTCGAATGTGCAAGAAGAATACTTGATGCGATTATGGAGAGAAGTTTGGAAAGCATATGAACATGAACTTTTATGATAAGGTATGAGGGAAGAGGACTTCTTATCAGGGGGCGCATGTGAAGAGTTTTTGGTTACTCGACGGAGCAGTGATGTAATGAAAGGAATCTGAATGGATCATTCTTACTATAGGACGAGAACAAGTGGTGGATGTGCTCATCTGGAAAAGAGTTATTATGGATTATTGACTTTTGTGGAAATAGTCGGATGTAGTCTTTTAGTAAGGGCTGTGTTTGCAAGATCGATTGATATCTTGGCGATATGGTGACAAGAAGAAGTCATTTGAGCTATGAGCTTGTTGATTTTATGAGACTGCTTTGTTTATGAAATGATTCTAAAGGATCATGAGCTAATTGGTAAGTTTGACTACGTCATAGGCTTCTAGGGAAAAGTTAATAGAAATAAATTTAGCGATGGATGAGTGTGAAGATTTAACTACGTAGAGAGCTATCGATTGTGGCACCTAACTTAGAGAAGAAATGTGGGTTTTGTAAATGTGGCTTTGTCTCAACAAGTTCTATGATTAATAGTGGATATTAACTAATTCAAGTCGCAAAGTATATTTCAGAGGATTAATTGAGGATCAGTCAAATTGGTTAAAAAAAGAGCATTGAATTCACCAAAGGACGTTGGGTATCTATAATAGGCCAGTAAACTCATGAACCAAGATAGAACAACGATTGTCTATTAAGGGATTTTGACAAGGAACCTGGTATGATCTATATAAGGATGTTGGTAGGAATTTAGGCGTAGTAGTCAAGGATCGCCCTACAGATTATGGACCATTTCAATGGTGTTTTGAGTTTTTACATTGGCAGTGATTAATTTGTTGGGATAACCAGGGTTGGTCAGGTACTTTCTAGTAGAAAGGCTTCGTGTGATGCGTTACTTAGAGGAACATTCAATTTTAAGGTTCGACTGAGGCAAGGAAACTTTCAGACGCTCTAGATCAAGGCTTACTACTATCTCTATGATTGGCTTAGCTATTTTGCAAGATTTATGATATTTCGATCCACCCTTATTTGGTTTGAGAAACTTTCGATTGATGATGATAAAAGTGATCTTGAATGGAATATAGAAACTGAAGATATGAGATAAAGGCATCTTACTATCGGCTTTGAAGGATTAGGGTTCATATGACTTGGATTTGAATCAGTGTGACTATTTTAATCATGTACAAGCTGTGGTGTCATTCTAATATATTTTCTAGATAAGGTGTAAAGGTAGTAAGTATGATTGAGGAAGTGTGTGGACGATTTGACTTAGTGTATGGCAAGTGCCAGCGGGACTTTTCAATTGGATATTGATGAGAACATAACTTGTGTAATACCAAGATAGGTATTTTTATGGTATTCTTGAATGACAAGCTAGAGTTGATTAATAAGGGGAAATCTCTACAATTTAATGTTGGAGTCGTAATTTCGAGGTAATACTATATTAGTGGTAGTAGACTATGTCAAAGTGATGGGTAGGTGGCATGGTGGAGTATTCAAAATACGAATGACTTGAGAGTATTTGTGGGGGGTAAGGCTCACGGATTGACACATTTGGATTTGCTAAAGGCGTAATGATTATTGTACTCAGAGATTTTATGGTTATGAAGGGGGAAGTATGGGGCCATAGGCCTTACATTGTAGTGTTCAAGGTGATGAAAGAGTTTAGTGGAAGTAAAAAGTAGAGAATTCGATGTAATTAGATTCTACGAAGTTTATTGTGTTTGGGTGACTAGCACGGGTTGACGAATATGAAAGAATTAACGTCCTAAGGTATAGTTTGTCAGTGTTCAGTTGATGACTCGGGAAAATTTCAGCTTTTGAGGTTGGTAACGACAGCACGAGATTGAGGATTCAGGAACAACGGGTTAGTATGAGTCACCGTAGAGTAATGGGAGGTGCATCATTTACTTTTATAAAAATCAGGAAACAGCTCAGGTGATTATTGGCTATAATCAAGGAATGGTGCATCTTACATCGAGTTTGATCTATTCATTTAATGCCAGGTGACTTATGAATACGGGTGTCAATAGGATGGTTAGGCCGGTTATTCTTAGAAAATTATACCATCCCAAAATTTCGGTTATTTTACATTGTATAACAAAAATTAGATTTTTTAAAACCATCCCAATCATGTGTCACACCTCGAAAATTTTCATGCCGTGTGCGTTGTGAGTAAACTAACGTAAGCTCGGAGAGGTCATGGAACCCTTATAAGGTTAAGGAATACTCTTAACAAGTGTTAATCAAGTGTCTAAAGGTTCCGGGATCAAGCAAATCGAAGAAAATAAATTTGTCGAAAATTTGGGAAAATTTGGAAAATTTTTGGATAGAAATTTTGGGTCAACTTCAGAGAGGTATATCTCAGGGTATATCAAGAGGTTTGAGGCATTTCAAGAGCCTAAAATGAAGTTTGTCGAGTCTAGTTTCCAACGCAACAAACTGTTCGTCGATACGACATCAGAGTAGAGAGTTATGGGCATTTTAAAACGGACTGCCAGAAGCCCGCGGACCTACGCGGAAATTCCAGAAACCTCTTAAAAAGTCCACTAATTCCGGCCCACCAGCCCAACCCAAATTGGACTACTATATATACCCCTTTAAGCCATCTAAATCACCTAATTTCTCACCATATCTCATCTCCACACTTATCTCCCCATTATAAGAGAGTTATTGAGAATTCTTGAAGGTTCTACATCATTCCACAACCTTCCACAACCTTCCATACCATTGAAAGAGAAGATCAAACATCAAAACCATAAGATAATCTATGGAAGATGATTATTCTTGCTTCTATTCAATGTTGTGATAAACTTGAGCTTGGGAGAAGTTGAGTGAGGGGAAGTTCTGCCATTATAAGGTATGTTCCCCATCTTATCTATATGTTAAAGGTTACTCTTGAGAAGGAAAAGAATCAAAGTGGAAAAGTCACAAAGTATTGAATTGAAGATGATAACTATGGGATGAATTTGAAAGGAGATTTTGGATTAATTTGAGATAAAATTGAATATAATTCTTTGATTATGGTATTGTGGATATTGTTATGGTTGGTTGAGAAATTGGGAAAACATCGTGTGGGATGTTTTATGGAATATATTGGTGTTGATGATGATGTTGTTGATATTCGGGTTGCTATTGTTGTTATTTTGTTGGTGTTGTGATTTCGGGCTAGGGATATAAACAGGGGAGAAGCTGCCCGAATTTCGGCAGCTTTTAAAAGGAATTAATTTGAGGGCTTAAGACAAGCATATGATGATAAGCCTAACAATAGTATAAATTTTCTTGAATGTAGATTTACGAGCTTGAGAGGACAAGCGTTAAGTAGTTAAGTTAAGGCGACCGAAAAGGTATGTTAAGACTATCTTTTCATTCATTTTGGCATGATCCTATGATATGAGCGAACAAACGAGCATATGAGCTTCCATATTACCCTACTCTTAGAAGCGCTAGGAGTACATCAGTCTTTGATGATCCTGTACCCCTGTTATGATATTCCTTCTATTCATAGGTCTTAAGATTTCCTGTTTTAGTGATGTTAGCTCAGTAATTGTCCACCAGAGGTAATATGACATCATATTATTCCGAGAGTCCTATTATTTCATTTTACTTATGCATTGCACTCGTTATCATTCTTCATGTATATATAAGGCACCTTTGACAGGGGGTAACGATGTGGCCTATGTTGTGGCGTTCATGTATATATACCTAAGGCACATTTGACAGGGGGTGACGATGTGGCCTATGTTGTGGCGTTCGTGTATATATATATATATATATATATAAGGCACATTTGACAGGGGGTGACGATGTGGCCTATGTTGTGGCGTTCATGTACATATATAAGGCACATTTGACAGGGGGTGACGATGTGGCCTATGTTGTGGTGATCCTATATATATATGTTTCCTGATATATAGTCATACGGATTCATTCAGATTCACATACTCGCTGGCATGTCTCAGATGTTTTTCCATGATTTTATGTACGTTAATCTTATGCCTTACATACTCAGTACATTATTCGTACTGACTCCCCTATTGCTCGGGGGGGGGGGGGGGGGGGTTGTGTTCATGCCCGTAGGTTCGATAAACGAGAGGCGGTCCAAATTTCGCAGGGACTTCCACCCAAAGAAGGTGGTCGCGCTCCACTTGGTTCGGGGTTGCAGTTCATTTTGGTATGCTATTTTGACTTGTGTATATGGGTATGACGGGAGCCCTGTCCCGTCCTCTCTACAGCTTGTACTCCATTAGAGGTCTGTAGACAGTTGTACATAGTTGGGATGTTATGTAGCCATGACGGCTCTTATTTTGTTGCACTGCATGTGTAGCGACCTAGTTAGCTTGCACTGTTATTTTTAGCATATGTATATATATATATATATATATATACAAATGGTTGCGAGTTCTTGATACAGAGTCATGATGTCGTTCTTTCAAATCAGTATAGTTCAGTTATACGTCATATATGGGCCACCCTATTATTCAATAAGCCCCAGGTACGAGTAGATGGGTGCTTGGTCATTTAAGGTCAGGCACTCCCCAAGACTCATCGATTTGGGTCGTGACAACACCCCAATTTAATAAGCTGTTTAGGCACTAACACCCACCGAGTTAGTAAGCAATCCACAACCCAAAACTAACAAAAGATAGATTAAACAAGCGAAAATATCTTACAAGTCAAATTTTAGTTTTTAAAACCTACAATAGTCATAACACAAAGTAAGAAATGCAACTCCAAAAATCTGGTGTCTCTAGTACAAGAACCTTTAATGTAAGAGTACCAGTTTGAAAGAGTAGAAATAACTGTCTGAAATGTAAGGACAGAATGTAAAGGTCGACGGAGAGGATCCGGTGCTACGAATCGGCATGTAGCTCACCCCAAACTCTCCAGAATGACCTCCTCAACGAGCAGCAGCTGGATAGTCTCGCAGACCACTGGCACTAGGCACCAAATCTGTACACAAAAAGAGTGCAACAAGTATATCGTGAGTACAAAGAACAACGGGTACTCAGCAGTATCGTCTACTGACATAAGCAAAATGGAGACGAGGGATGCCTTACGATTACTACTTCTACACTTAACCGCTATTAGATCGCAATAATAACAATAATCACTTAATCTCTAGTCATAACCTAAGTGAAGCTACTAAACCACCAGTCCAACAGGTTTCCAATAACAACCAAGCAAATCAAACAATCCAACTCAAACAAACCACAATAACAACCAACAAGATAGAATAAATGATATGCTATGGAACTCATATGTAATGCAAGGTCTGTAATCATCTACCGGTACACACACATTCGAACATTAATGAATCATGATCCATAGGGGACTCGCAAGGTCAATATACCAACCCAGCATTCTTAGATCTCCAAGATCACATTGGGTCTTAGCCAGTTTAAGCTTCCAAATCACAACACTCGCCCTTTTTGGGCCCCATTACCTGTCATATAGTCTATTTGTCTCAAAATATCATCAACACTCCGTCGGTAACCATTTCCCATCGGACCTTTCATCGGTACCATCAATGCATATGAGATACCATGATAAGCATGCAACAAGATAAGCAACCAATGCTAAGCAATAAAGAACCAATCTTTAGATATTTTCCACTTTTAAATGAGTATTAGGAGTGATGAGAAACACATGATCACAGTCAAGACAAGTAATAGTCACAGAAGCATGTATATAAGGGACCTCATATCCTAATCACAAACACTATCATTCTAGTATACCAGCTAATGCCCAAAGCATGGCATTCAGACCAAGCTATACAATTGAAAGTAAACAAATACCCTTAAAATGAATTACCGGTATCTGATAAAAGTTTTCATCACCTTACAAGTATCAGAGCCCCCTTACGTTACCCCATTTTCCCCTCTTATTAGGTAAATTTTAACCTACCATAACACTTAAGCTAAGGCATACAGTATCAACATGCCTAGTTAGAAGTCCGAAAATCACAGCAGAGCCTTGCCCTTTCGTAAAGCTTCCAAATACTCCCAGTCTGCTCAAATACGGATTAAGCATAAGAATACGAGTAAGTCTATACCCATATTGCCTTATAGAAAATTCGAGTCTAGATAGTCAACCCAAAACCCCATTCTAAACCTTAAAGGTCAAATTCGTAATTTCATTGGAAGAACGAGTTCAATAAGGTTTAATTAATAATCGAGGAAGTCATACAAGTCTAATGATACCCATATAAGCATGTCACGACCCGAGCTACGGGCCGCGACGGGTATCCGGGGCTAACCACCGAACACCACTCACTTACCCCTTATCTCGCTATTATTCATACTATATGCTCATAATCATGTAAACCGGAATTTTTTCGAAATACATTTGCTTTTATAAACATAAGCCCTTCGGCTATCCAAAATAATATATACATGCATATACATAAAATCCAAGGGACCAGACTACCCACACTGCGTATCTAGGAGCCTCTATTGGAATACTAGACATCTAGACGGGACAGGACCCCGTCATGCCCAAAAATATGAATATACAGATATATATATACCAAAGAGAAATCTATGGCACTTCCGGAATATGGAGTGCTCTCAAATCAACCGCTAGCTCCTACGAGTCCGGGCCACCTCCCGTCTCACGTGGGCATGAACACGCGTCCGAAGAAAGGACGTCAGTACGAATATTGTACTGAGTATGTGAAGCATAAACAATAATGAAGAATCAATAAACAGAGGAGGCATAAAACAAGGAGCAATATGTAACTGACTGAATCATAAGGATGATCATGCATGCTGACTTACTTTCATACTCATCATCATATCATATATACATAATCGTAAAACTCGCCCGACCATATAGGTGCGGTGTAATAATCAATATCATTAGCATCATCAATAGCTCGCGTCCAGCATCCCCGCGTCCAGATATTATCTCATGCCGCCCACTAGTGGTGTCCGCCCATGCCATTTGGCCATGGTGTGTATAGCCCGCCCTCGCCTTGTGCAGTGATCGCCCAACCATATAGGCGCGGTGTGATATCATCATATGCTCATTACATCATGCTTATCATAACATGCTTATCATAGTATGCTTATCATAACTCATCATGGTATGCTTGACATCATATACGTATTACAATACATGCATAGGGACTCTTAGCTATTCATACTTTATCGGGGTGACGTAAGGTCGTGGACCCCGATGTCGTTATGAGCATTCTTACGTATTCTGCCTCACCTTGAAGGAACAAGCATAAGGTGAGTGTGCACAATGATTAATATCATTAGATTACATATATTACATCATTAGCTTCTTAGGAGCATCGTATCATAGACTATAGCATTTCTAGACTTTAGCCTACTGTCATAATCATCGTATTCATCTCGTATGTCTTACCTCGTATAGCTATTCATGAATGAGGATCTTTACTTTCTTAGAGATAGGAACATTCATAGTGAAGAAGGAAATTCATGCCATAGGACTCATGCCTTGGAAGAAAAGACTAGCCTCACATACCTTTGCCGCTTAACTATTCTATTGCTCGCTTGTGCTCCTTGAATGCACTCGTTTACCTTCAATGGAATTCGTATCGTCATTAGCTATATAATCGCGAAAGCATACTTACTAAAGCTATAGAAATTCGGACAGCATCTCCTTTGTTTATACTACTTTCCGCCATATTCTATATCAACTCCCAACATTCATAATGATCACCACAATAACATTAACAACAATCGTAGTTCATTCACATGATTCGCATTCCATAATTTCACCTCAATTTCCCATAATCACGACTAAAAATCCATCATCGTATTCTTTCGTATCCAATGCTCATTTCATGTTCTATAGGTCATTTACAACATATTTATATCATCAACATATTCATTCCATGATTCAATCCACTACTAATCACTAATGACATTATTCATCCATTTAATGACCCATTTGTTGTACTCTTCTATAATCCATGAATCTTAACTCAATAATACTTCAAATAGCATGAAAAGTTCATGAAACTTACCTTAAATGAGGGAGGAATAATCTTGGAGTGGTGATTCACCCTTAGCACCAAAACCCTAGTTCCACCTTCTTTGGAATTTCTTGGCTTAGATGGTCCCTTGATGTGTTCTTGCACTTAATTTCACCAATTGGTGGTGTTGATCTTGATGTTTCCTTTGATTTTTGTTGAATTCTTGTGGAGGAAATATTGGGAGTTTTCTAGAAGTCTCTTGAGGTGTGTTGAAGAAGAATGAAATGAAATGAGCTTAAGTCCCTTTTAAAAATCCCAAAATCTCGATCTTTAATGAATTATTGTCGGGATGAACAAAAGTGGTCGTAAAGCACCATATACGGACCGTATTCGGTTTACGGTCCGTCCTCCATGCACGTATTTAAGCTTAAGAAAACAGAAAGTTGAGATTTTTGACCGTTTGAGGACGATCGCACTATACGGTCCGTAAATCACTTTACGGCCGTATTGTGCACTATACGACCACCGGCCGGCAAATTTTCGCAACTTTATTATTTCCACAAAATTCATGATTGGCCATTCCCGACTTAACAACACATCATATACTTAAGCTCTTCATCGTTTTACTCGTCACGCAAGTACGGAAAAATTTCGAGGTGTCACATTCTTCCCTTTTGGAACATTCGTCCTCGAATGTTCGACACTCGGGATTCTAGAAAATTTTGCCAGAGTTTCCTCTGTAATATGGCACTATCCTCCTGTCATAATAGCCCATAATATCATTGCCTCACAGGGCTACAACGCAATAGCAATATAGATTGGCCACACACGACCCGTATACATAAAAGTAAAGCTTACATACCTCATAACCTCGATGTCTCATCATAAATATCTTCCGGGCCGAAATAAATGCGGGTACGTGGATTTCATCTTCTCCTCCGCTTCCCAAGTCATCTCTTCCCGATTGTTATTTCGCCATAACACTCAGAATCGAAGCCTTGTGGATCTTCTGGCTTTGACCCAAAAAATTTCCCCGGGTTTAGGCTCGTAAATCGCGGGATCGTACTTGGGCGAACGATCGCTCGGGCCGTATTTTGCCGTTGTGCTACGAGCGACGACCAAGCTGGGTGTCGGTGATAGCCTCGGTCCTTGTTGACCGACGTACTTCGGTGGGTGATAACGGCGGAATAGAAGCCCCGCCATCTTTAGGAGGGTAGTGGAGCGTTAGATAAGGCCTCGTGATGTGACCTCCTCGTCAACATTCGTAGGCGGCTCTCTTTACGCCGCCTCTTTGTAAATAGTCTTGCTTATGCAGGCGGCTTTAGCTTTTGGCGGCATTTAAAATCACAACATACTTATTAGGAGGATTAAATCTTATGCTAAAATCGCTGTCATCGCCACGATTTCATATGAAGAAAGATGGTCATTTTTCCTAAATGTCACTGGCCACTTGTTTATTAGCGTGGCGCGCAACACACCATAAACAAGACTCTACTGAACACGGCTCGTAGTGTCACACCCCAGCCTTACTAGGGTGTGATTGGCACCGACCCTCGCAGTCGAGCGAACCTTACGCTCGCGTTACTAAACTGTCATTTGAAAACTTTTTAAAACATGGAACTTTTCAAATAGAAATCATTATCTTTGTCTGATTAAAGAAAACTTTTCAATCAACTACGTGCCTTTCCAACCAAAAATCATCGAAAATACATACTCTTTTTTAACATCTATAAGCTTCGCACTTTCCTCGACACCATATCCACGGGACAAAAATCCAAAGTCTCTAACATGTACGAATTATCATATCAAAAGTACTTGACTCGGCAATACTCCAGCCCAGAATGGAGCTCGTCGATTCCTTTGGAATAGCTCTAGCAAAGTCTTCTACTAAATGCAGGTGTACTGCGTGGCATGAAACGCAGCCCACAAGAAGGAGGGTCGGTACGAAATATGCGAGTATGTAAAGTGATAACAAACAATAACCATAGCTTAATTTAGGAGAGAAGAAATCACAATCAAGCTCATTACACTGCGACCCTCGGCCCCGGGAGGAAACATAAATGTACCCATGGGGTCTTAGAACAATCCTTAAGTAAATAATGCGAGTGAACACACGTTCTTTAAGCATACACAATACAAAATACATAGTACACAAATTCTAGAGTGCACAATCTAAATATAGTATCACAATAGTCCCTTCGGACAGCCTCTCGCGTAGGAATGATGGCCCGCCGGGCATCACAGCTTTCGGCGTAATAATAATGATGGCCCCGCCGGGCATTACCGCTAAAATAATAATAATAATGATGGCCCCTTCGGGCATTGCCGCTTCCGGCATAATAATAATATTAGCCGGGCGGTCGCTTCCGGCTCAATATCGATAGTGGCCCCGCCGGGCATGCCGCTTAGGCATAACAATAATCACGGCCCGCCGGGCATAATAGTAATGATAACGTAAATATAAGTAGTAAATGAAATAAAATAGTAAAGCCTCGCGCCCCTTTCGGAGTGGTTTTAGAAAGTCTAAATATTAAAATCTCACACCCCCGTCGGAGTGATTTTTAAAAAAAAAACAAATTTTATGTTTCTTTGTACAAAACTAGTTCTTTAAAAATCATTAGTGAACCACAAACGCGTTTCCGAAGCCATTTTTGGGAAAACCAAAGCAATAATTATATTAGTAACATTGTTACACAACAAGTGTATTATAGAACATAATGAGGTAGTTAAACAAGCTGTCCTATGTTGGCCGGGACAACGACGAAAAGTTTCCTTTAATTATTGAACAAAAATAAGTCAAATGGAGCAATACAAAAGGTCTCGAGTATTGTGGGCCCACCTCGGTCAGAGTCAAGGTGGCGTACGTAAATTTCGTACATTGAGCTTTACGGAGTCATTGTGATAGTTTTAGCGCAATTCGGTCTTAGTTCGGCAAGACGTAGATGTTTAAGCACTTATTTCATCGACGAATTTGTTCAATTCTATTGAATGGAAAAGGGTCGAATCAAACTCGGATTTCTAAAGAATAGGATCATCCCCGAGGCTTATATCCAAACCTATTAGGTCTAAGACATGCCAAAAGAAGGAAAGGTGAGGCTTTACATACCTTTTCCGCTGTTTACGCCTCTCCAAAATCAAATCCCGTTTCCTCCCAAATCTCTGATTGGTCACATTTACCAAATATTAATCATAGAGCTTTAAAAATTCAATCTTAACCAATACTTGTCTACGAAATTTGGCGACATCTCCCCTATACATATAACATCCCGAGACTTAACTCGGCTCCAAATATCAACAACCCAGCCAACAACAATACCAATAACATCGGCGATCGAATTGAAACGCATTCTAACATATATTGTCCCTTTTACCGTATAACATATCAACTTCCAATCTAGCTTCGCATTTCAAACCAATATCAATGTTTTTTCATATTCTTTTGCTAATCAAGATCATTCCAACACAATTGATATTTTCTGTCCTCTTACAAATTATTTGCTAAATATACAAAAATTCACAAAGCCATAATTCATCCGAAACCTCCATTCTTCGACATAAATATTCATAACACGTTTTCATCTCCCAAATTCATTGACAACCATGATTTGCACCTTAGCAATTTATTTTCGTAATTACATAAAACTAGAATAAAATCATATAATTTCCTACAACAACTTAACAATAGATTCTCATGCCAACTTAACCATTCTTCTTTCCTTTACATCACAAGGTCACAACAACACGTGTAACAAACTAAATAAAATTAATCCATCTTCCCCTCACAACAACATCACACAGCCACAACACATGCACACACACGGCTTGCACACACACCACACAACATTTCTATGATTTTTCGTTGAGTTCTACTTACTCTAACATATATAACTCTTCCATAACACATAAAAGAATGAGAATTCTTTACCTTTTTATTCAACTTCTTCCACTTGCCACCCAAGTACTTTCTTTTCTAAATTTATACCATGTTAAAGGGGGTCCCAAGCTTAGTAGTAATTCAAGAAAGGAATTTTTGGACCAAGATTAAGGCTCCAAGAATTTTTTTTTCTTTCTCTTGTGTCCCTCTTCCTCTTTTTCTTTCTTTCTTTCTCTCTTGTTTCTTGAATGATGAATGATATGTCTTACCATGTAAGCTCATATATATATATATATAATTATTACAAGCATGTGAGGGGCACATGCCCCCTCTCTAGAATTTTCTTGAATTTTTATGGCAAAGATGACTTATTTTGTCATCCTTTTTTTCTTTTTCTTTTTTTTGTCACGTAGCAGCAATATGGCCCTGCTGGAATTTTCATGAACCTTAGGTAAAATTCCCATTTTGCCCTCGACTTTTCTCAATATTACCACTTCGCCCCTAACTTTCCACAATATTTTCATTGGCCATTTTGCAAATTTCTCTTTTTACCCTTGGCCTTTCTCAATATTTTCATACCACCAATGTTCATAAATAATATTCCTAACAACTCGTAAATTAAAATAATTCTTGAAAATGATCTTGTCCTTAACTTGCCACGACTTTCTCGAATTATCCGAATGCATGAGATACGGGATATAACACGTAGACACTTCCTAGGACTGAACTGCTCTGATACCACTTCTGTCACGACCCGAACTACGGGCCGCGACGGGTATCCGGGGCTAACCACCGAACACCGCTCACTTTACTGCTTATCTGCTAGCATTCATACTATATGCTCATATCATATAAAAACTGTCATTTTCTGAAATACATTTGCTTTTATGAACATAAGCCCCTCGGCTATCCAAAATAATATATACATGCATATATATAAAAGCCATGGGACCGGACTACCCGCGCTCGCGTATCTACGAGCCTCTGCTAAGAATACTAGACATACGGGCCCGGGACGGGACCCGTCATGCCCAAAACATGAATATACGGATAGATACCAAAAAAGAGAAATGCAAGCACTTCGGAATATGGAATGCACTCAAATCAGCGCTAGCTCCTATGAATGCGGGTCACCTCCGCATCTGCTACTGGAAGCATGAACACGAGCGTCCGAGAAGAAAGGACGTCGGTACGAATATTGTGCGGGTATGTGAGCGCATAAACGATAATGAAGCATCAATAAGGCGAGGAGGCATAAAACAAGGAGCAATCTGCGTATTTGAATCATAAGAATGATCATGCATCTTGGAAAGCTTACTTTCGTACTCATCATCGTATCACGTATACATAACTATAATAGCGAGCCATATAGGTGCGGTGTAATAATCAATATCATTAGCATCATCAATAGCAACGTCCGGGCATCCTGCGTCCGGGATATTATCTCATGCCGCCCACTGGTGTGGCCGTACCATTTGGCCATGGTGTGTATAAATGCCGCAGCGGTGTTGCCGACCGTATAGGCGCGGATTGACGATATCATCGTATACTCGTTATATCCATGCTTATCATCACATGCTTATCATAGTATGCTTATCATAACTCATCATGGTATGCTTGACATCATATACGTATCACAATACATGCATAGGGACTCTTAGCTATTCATACTATATCGGGGTGACATAAGGTCGTGGACCCGATGGAATTATGAGCATTCTACGTGCAATGCCTCACCTTGAAGGAACAAGCATAAGGTGAGTGTGCACAATGATCAATATCATTAAATTACATAAATGTCATCATTAGCTTCTTAGAGGCATCATGTCATAGGCTATAGCATTTCAAGACTTTAGCTTGCTATCATCATTTTCAGATTCATCTTATATTTCTTATCTCGTATAGCTATTCATGAGAGAGGACTCTTAACTTTCTTGGAGATGGAACATTCATAGTAAAGAGGAATTCATGCCATAGGACTCGTCCCTTAGAAGGAAAGGGATTAGCCTCGCATACCTTTGTCGCTTACCTACTCTATCGCTTGTTCGTTCTCCTTAATGCGCTTGTCTATACCTTGATGGAATTCATATCGACATTAGCTATGTCATCGTAAAAACATACTTACTAAAGCTATAAAAATTTGGGCGGCGCTTCCTTTTTTATACTACTTTCCGCCATATACGTATCAACTCCCAATATTCATAATAATCACCACAATAACATTAACAACAATCGTAGTTCATTCACATGATTCGCGTTTCATAATTTCACCTCAATTTCCCATAATCATGACTAAAAATCCATCGTCGTATCCTTTCATATCCAACACTCATTTCCTGTTCTATAAGTCATTTATAACACATTTATATCTTCAACATATTCGTTTCCATGACTCAAGCCAACTACTATTCAATAATGACATTATTCATCCATTGATGACCCATTTGTTATGCACCTTCACAATTCATGAGTCTCGACTTATAAATACTTCAAATAAACGTATAAAGGTCATGAAACTTACCTTAAATGACGGAGGAATAAGCTTGGAGTGGTGATTCACCCTTAGCACCAAAACCCTAGTTTATCTCTCTTGGGATTTCTTGACTTGGAAGACTTTTAATGGGTTCCCTTCACTTGACCCTCTTGATTTCTTGTTGTTGATCCTTGATTTCTATGGATTTCTCATGGATGAAATGTTTGGAACTCTCTAGAGATTTCTTGAAGTGTCTTGAAGAAGAATGAAATGAAATGAGAATGAAAAAGGGTCCCTTATATTAATCACAAAAGCTGATTTTTAATGAACAGTCGTCGGCTGTACAGTGGTCGTAAACCACGGTTTACGGACCGTATACTAGTTTACGGTCCGTCCTCCATGCACGTATTTAAGCTTAAAAAAACGAGAAAGTTGAGATTTTATTTGCTTGGAGGACGATCGCACTATACGGTCCGTAAATCACTTTACGAACGTGTGTGCACTATACGACCAACGGTAGGAAATTTTCGCAACTTTATTATTTTCACAAAATTCATGATTGGCCATTCCCGACTTAACAACACATCATATACTCAAGCTCTTCATCGTTCTACTCGTCACTCAAGTACGGAAAAATTTCGAGGTGTCACAGTGTGGTTGTTGGTATAGTTCATGAAGTTGGAAGAAAGGAATGTGTTGTTGTTATTCTTGTTGAACTTGGAAAGTTATATGTTGTGTTGTGTGTTTGTTGGGCTATTTTGGAGTGTTGTACGGGCTGTCCCGAGTGTTCTCGAGTCTTGTTTGAATAGTCTCGGATTGATACTTGAACGTATAATCATTGATGTTGGCTTGGTTGTATGTGGTTGGTTTGAATATAAGGGAAACGTCGTCTAATTATCTAGAAAGGAGTTACTAACGTTAGAATACGTTTTGAATTTCCCCGTAGCTTAACCGTAGTTCTTGACGTCTTAATATAGGTTAAGGCACTATTGGGCAGCGTATACGTGTTGTGTTGCGAGTAAACGCTAAAGGTATGTAAAGCCTATCCCTTCTTTCTTTTGGCATGTCCTAGATGTAAGTAAGATACGATATGAGCTTTGGGGTAACTCTATTCATAAGTTCCGAGCATGTTTATAATTCTTATTCACTGCTTGATGTTAGAATTCTTAATATAGTCGAGCTATTGCCCTCGATTTTCTATATGATTGGATAGTAAACGATGCGTAAAAGTTCCTATTCTTGAAAGACTTCATAATGACTAACGACCATAACTTTCATAAGCTGTTTCGTATTAATTTGATACATGTCTATGATCCCTGAGGCTTTATTTTGATATAGTTCATAATGATATTCAAAGAGCACTGAGTATGACTATTGTCCTGATACTCGAGCGTTGGTTAGTCTACTTATCTATTGAGTCTCAAAAGATGATTTATATGCATATGGTTATTCACTACTCTGCTCGTGCATACTGTTATTACATCTTTCACCGAGTCCCTCACTAGAGGGCCGGGTACGGTATATATATATTATGGTGTTATGCTGTGTTATGGTGCTATGCTGTGATACGGAGCTATGCTGTGATACGGAGTTATGCTGTGATACGGAGTTATGCCTAATTGCAGGTATCTTGTGTTATGGCGCCAAGGACGGGGTGGCGACCATGGGGGGGGGGAATCCTATAATGGGCGGATATGATATATGATATTGACATGCATGATTTGTGTTTCAAAAGCAAGTATTTTGGTACTCGGTTATTGTACTCGTTTTACGTACTTCTTATTTCGGTTATAATCTTGTTTACTGTATTTCATGCTTTATATACTCAGTACATATTTCGTACTGAGCACCTTTCTTCGGGGGGGAAATTGCGTTTCGTACCCACGGTATAGACGCTCGCTTTGGTGATCCGCCACCTTAGAATACCTATTTTGCTATCTTGGAGTGCTCCCTTGTTCGGAGCCTATGTTTTTGGTACAGATCCTGTTGTTGTATATATATGCTTAGCCGGGGTACGGCGGGGCCTGTCCCGTTATATGTTACTTTGTTGTCACTCTTAGAGGTACGTAGACATATGTGTGGGTTGTATGTAGTTCTTTGTTCGATTCTGTCGTATGACTTATGCTTTGGGGGGCGTTCCCGTTACGTAGTGGCGACCTTGTCGGCTTGCGTATATATATGTGTTTTGGGATGTTGTGTGTAGTGGCAGCCTTGTCGGCTTGCGTAGATATATATATATATATATATATATATATATATATTTTGGAAGCCGTGTGTTATAGTAGCCTTGTTGGCTCGTATATGGGTAAGGACGTTCCCCTATATTATGACGGCCCTTGCCTTAGGCCTATGTGTAATATCGTACGGTGAAAGTTGTAACTCCTCGGGGAGATAGGTTGCTATGATGTGTCTATATATGCGACGGTTTGAGATGACGTCTTGCCTTTTTATATATAAGTTCCTTATTATGCTAATTGTGGTGATTATAGTTAACGAGGTGTATACGAGTGTCCGGCTCGGGCACTAGTCACGGCCTACGGGGTTGGGTTGTCACACCCCACTTTCGGCAGGGCATGATGGGCACCCGACCCTTACTTAGGGCCGAGCGGACCCGCTGATTCTCGTGATACTCATAATCATGGGCCACTTAAATCATGAAATGAGTGCATAATGCAAGCTTTTAAAAAAAAAAAAACATGTTTTTCGTCTTTCTCAAATCAAGAGAAAAATCGTATACATATGAAACTTGTAACACAATGCATAATGATACATCGGCTTACGAGCCGCTTACATAATCGACATGTTATATACGTAACTACTTGTCTGCAAAAGTCTCTAACATAACTTTCGAATACCATAACATAGATACTCAACTCGGCGGCACTCGGGAATGGAGCTCGCCAATCCGGTGGAACATCTTCTACTAATGTCCTCTTTACTCCTTTGTATACACTGCGTGGCATGACGCAGCCCGAAAATTCGGTACGGAATATGTACTAAGTACGTAAAGCATGGAATACTGTAAACAGAATCGTACTGAAGTAAGGAGTATAGAAAATAGTACAGAGCCAGAAACCACAAGACTTGCCTTTGAAACATAAACCATGCATGTCAATATCACATCCAATTCATTATGGGGCTTAGATACATAGGTGAATAATCATCTTGTACATATGCATACATAACGTGTCCCGGCCCTCCCGTGAGGGACTCGGTAAATAAAATCATCGTATCATCATGTCATCATATCATCATATATATATATATATACCGTACCCGGCCCTCTAGTGAGGGACTCGGTGAATAGAATCATCATATATACCGTACCCGGCCCTCTAGTGAGGGACTCGGTGAAGTAATCACATATATACCGTACCCTTTCGGACTCGGTGAGGAGATCTTGTCTCCATCATGTGTACATCATACTCGGCCCATCCTGTGGGCTGGCGCCATCATCACATCATCATATATATACCGTACCCGGCCCTCTAGTGAGGGACTCGGTGAACAATGCAGAACTGTGCACGAATACATACCCGGCCCGGGACTCGGTGAAAGAAGTAATAACAGCTAGCACGAGCAGAGTAGTGAGAAACCATATGCACATAAATCATCTTTTAAGACTCGATAGGTAAGTAGACAAATCAACGCTCGAGTATCAAACGATAGTCACACTTAGGACTCTTGAAATATCATTACGAAATATGTCACATAGCGTCACAGGGATCGTAAACATGTATCAAGCCAATCCGGCCTCCGCCTATGAAAGTTACGGGCATTATTCATTATAGAATTCTCTACGAACATATCAAGGCAATCCGAGACCATATATGAAAGTTAGGGACATTATACGTTATAGAACACTTTAGAAATAACAACTCTTTATGCAACATTCATTATCCAGACATACAAAAGACTCGAGGGCAATAGCTCGACTACATTAAGAGTGCGGATATCAAAAAGTGAATAAGAATCGTAGACATGCTCGGATCTTAAGAGTAGAGTTACCCCAAGGCTCGTATCGTATCATACTTACATCTAGGACATGCCAAAAGAAAGAAAGGGTAAGCTTTACATACCGTCCGCTTCCTAAGCTAATCGAACTTAAGTCTCGGGCTTCCCCAGATCTACAACGTCATTAGATACCAAACATTAGCCATAGGCACTTAGGAATCAAATTCCAAGCTAGCACTTCGTTTACAGAAATTCGGGCAGCATTTTCCCTATAAATTCAACAAACCCCGAGAATTCAACTCGGCCAAATCATCAACAACAATACCAACAACCGTGCTAACAACATCGACAATTAATTCAAAACGCATTGTAACGTTAGTAACTCTTTTCTATACAATTCGACGACATTTCATTTACATTCAAATCAACCACATACAATCAAGCCAACACTAATGCTCACACATTCAAGTACTAATCCGAAACCATTCAAACAAGACTCAAGAACACTTCAAACAATCCGCACAATATTCAAAGCAACCCAACCAACATACAACATAGCCCGAAACCTTCCAACTTCAATGGGAACAACAACAACACATTTCTTTCTTCCAAATTCATGAACTACGTCAACAATCCACACGTTAACAACATCATTCTCATAAATACAAGAAACTATATTAGAATCACTTTAGTTTCTAAATAAGCCCACCAACGGTTTCAACTTCCACTTGAATCATTAAATCTTCATTTTACATCATAAAATCCACAACAACAACCAAAACACTAAGTAAATTTAGTTCATTCCTTGTCATACCAAACAACCCATATACGGCTACAACACCAACACCTATGGTTCCATGAATTTCATTCGTTTCTACACACTACAACATGCACAAATCATCCATGACACATGTAAAAGGAGATTGAGCCTTACCTTTTCCACTTAGTTCTCAACTTGGCTAGGGTTTGTAACTTGCAAAAATGAATGCTTGCTTGCTCCAATAACCACTCCACGTTATAGAGGACCTTCCAATTGGTAGAAAAGCTAGAAGAAAATTATTTTTTTGATCAAAAACTATGGTGCCATATTCGGCCAGCCATGGCCGAATGTCTCCATCTCTTTCTCCAAGTTTCTAGAGTTGAAAATGATGAATAATTCTTGCTTGTCATCAACCATCTATGTATATATATATGGCCTTTACAAATACAAAGTGGACACATGCCCCCCTTATGGCTTAAAACAATTAGCTAGCCATGTGTGGGACCCATACCCCACACGGCCACTTGGCCACTTTTGGCTTTTTCATGAAATATTATTTTCAACTTCTAGCCCCCAAATTTTCCTTAATATTTCCATCCAATAAAATTTACAAGCAACTTGTGCATTAAACAAAATCGGAAAAATAGCCTTGTCCTTAACTTTTCACGGTTAGCTCGGAATGTCCTAATGTACAAAATACGGGATATAACATCCTTCCCCCCTTTAGAACTATCACGACCCAACCCCGTAAGCCGTGACTAGTGCCCGATCTGGGCACCCAAACACACCTGTCAAATAGAGCCACACACGGATGGCTTATATAGACATAAATATCCCACGCTGTCTTAGAATATATCAGACTGACGCAAACACATCTCAAACACAGCCATCTATATATCAAAAGCCGGCAAGGCTATCAAATGGCGCAACGGCCCAAAACATATACAAATGCAAGCGAAAGCGAGGCGCACGGCGAATGGGATCGCCCCCGAGCACAACATATACAAACACACACATACGAATGGGCATAACCCACGTACATATCCACAGACCTCTAAACAGACAAACGAAATCATAAGACGGGACAGGGCCCCGCCGTACCCCTGAACAAATATATATAGATGCAACGGACGAATATATATATCAAAATATGGCTCCGGAATAAGGGGAGCACTCCAACGAACGAAGAGGGTGTCCTAAACGGGGTGGATCACCAATGTGCGTACGTACACGGGCATGAAACGCGACCCCGAAGAAAAGGGGGATCGGTACGAAATATGTCGAGTATGCAAAGCGAAAAATGTAGTATACAAATCTGAGTCGTAATCGAAATAGAGGTACAGAAAGTAAATGCATTTCCAAAATATCAAAATGTTATTTTCAAAATATAATTCATGCATAGGGCACAGAAAATATGATCGCCCGCCTGTCGATGGCGCCATAACACAGCATAACGCCAGAAAGTTTCAAATCTCCGTATCCCCATCACATATCATACACTGACATATCGCCATACACGGCATAACACCAAATATAGCGGAACCGGCCCTCGAGCCGGGGAGCTCGGTGAACCATAAACACAGCATAACACCGGAGTATATCATAATGCGCACGACAGCACGGCCGGGACTCGGCGAAAGATATAACGAATGCACGAGCGGAGTCGTGAGGAATTATATGCATAAAATCCTTGTCATAAATCCAAAATATAAATAAGATAGTCATATTTGAAGTCGGAATAATAATTACAACATTTTCTTTCAAAAGTTATCGAAATTGCATAAAGGAACGTCGCGGGACCCACGGACGAGTGTAGACCGAAATTTGGGCCCGCTTATGGAAAACATACTCGTCTAACATCATACAACCTTCTATGAAAATCTCAAGGCAATCCGAGCTTTTCTGTGAGAGTTATGGGCGTTCGTAGTTTTTGAATCGTTAAAGGATAAATTCTTTTAGAAACCAAACTTTCATGCAACTTTTTGTAAACTAGTAGTTCCAAGGACATAAGGATCAATATTTCATCACATCAACATATGAATCTCAAGAAACAAATGCGTATCATAGACATGCTCGGATTGCGGGAATAGAGTTTCCTCGAGGTTCGTATCATAGCCTACTTTTACTAAGGCATGCCAAAGAAGGAAAGTTGAGCTTTACATACCTCAAATGCTCTCCAATATAATCCAAACTCAAGCTAAATCCAATCTACGCCTCGGGCTGCCCAAGGTCTACAATTAAGCCATAATATGCCAAACATTAGATATAGCCATTTTGGGCATTTAATTCCAAATTTGCCCTTAATTCTACAGAAATTTGGGCGACATTTCCCTGTAAATAGGCCACCCGAGAATTTAACTCGGCCAAATCAATCAACAACAACAACAACAACCAACCTAACAACATCAAAAACCAATACGAAAGGCAATACCACAATAATAACTCTCTTTTCCATCATTCAACAACATTCATAAATTCAAATCTACGGCTTACCTTCAAGCCAACATCGACGCTTATACATTCAAATACCACGAACCCATTACCAAAAATATTTAAGGACATTCCAATCAATTCATACAACATTTCCAACAATCCAAAAATGGCTCCAATTCACTGAAAACAGCCCCCAAACTGAGAACCTCACTTTACATTCCTCGTTTTCAAATCATGATTTGTATCCACAATTCACATTTAACAATGCTATTATCATCGATATACAATTTACATTAAATGTGTCACACCTAACCTTATTAGGGTGTGATGGGCTGGACGACCCTCGCTTAGGGTCGAGCGAACCCTCGGACTCTTCTTGCACACAAAATCACGTCAAACCTTTTAAATCAAATAGGATAAAATACATAGTAAAAAATTTTTTGATTCCGGCAATAGTCTTATCGTAGCCTATAAATTATACAAATGCAATTTATACAAAACTTCACTACATAACACGGACCGACATATCGGTCGACGGACGCATCTGGCCGGCAACCACACCCACGACGGCGTAACGCGAAGTCTCTAACATAAACCAAAAACCATAGCATACGAGCACGGACTCGGCGAGCTCGGGAAAAATTGGAGCTCGCCAATCATTGAATCGTCTTACGGCAAAACTCTGCACAATGCCGGATGTGCACCCGCGGCATGAAACGCGACCCCAGAAACGACGGGGGTCGGTACGGAATATGTGCGAGTATGTAAAGCCGGGGAAATGCGTAACGAATCATAAACCAATCCGGATGTGCGGGAACGCGGCTAACAAATCATAATCGAAATCGGATGTACGAAGTATATCGGACGAGCCTTATCATGATCGAGGTGCGGAAGATTGATATACGGAATCGTGGTCGGAGTCGGAAGTACGGAAAATACGTGCCTTATCCGAATATCAAAACGCTTACTTTCGGATCATAAATAGTGCAAATCAAAAGCATGCGCTAGGGCACGAAATATGGTCACCATAACACAACGCATCATAACATACACACGGCGCCCGGGGACATATACCACGCCGGGAAACCGAACATATCATAACACATACGGTACCCGGGGACAGATACCACGCCGGGAAACCGAACATATCCTAACATAGACGCGGTACCCCGGGAACCGGACATATACCACGAGAACCGGGAGGCAAACCACGTCATAATCCATATACACAAGCGGGGACGGACATATACACACGGTACTCGGAGGCACACGCTGGAATATTATATTCCATATATACGGTGGCGGGGACGGACTATATACCACGATGCCCGGAACCGAACACATCATACTATCGAGCATTCGTATGATTATTTAAACCGAATGCTTATATCAAAATTTTTATGCCGGTATACTTGTATCAAAATACTTGTATCAAAATACTTATGACAGAATACTTATATCAAAATACGACATATCATAATACTTATAATAAAAGTACTTTTACCAAATATTTACATTAGATTACTTATATGATTTCTTATTTCGAACCGCATATCACATATCGAATATTCGCATCGAACGCTTATGTCGGAGTACCTATCTCAAAATATTCATATCAAATTACTTATATCAGGATTGGGGAGTACTCATATCGAACTACTTATACCAGAGTATTCATTTCAGAATGGTCAAATCAGATTACTCATAACATAATACTTATATCAGAGTACGTATCTCAAAATACTTGTGTTAGAACATTTATATCAGAATACTTATATCGGAATACTTATATTAGAATACTTACGTCGGGATTCTCATACCAAAATACTATTATCAGAACGCCTATGTCGGAATACTTGTATCAGTATGCTTATGCCAAAATTCTCATATCAGAATACTTATAACAAACTCACAACGATAGCCAAAGGTTTCCATAAATCTTCGTACGGAACTAAGACAAATAGAACTATACAAATAGGTCTCGGGGATTGCGGGCCCACCTCGGGCCAAGCCGAGGCGGCGGACATGAATTGCAAATATTAGGGTCCATAAAGTAATCTATGAAAGTTTCAGAGCGATTCGGATACATTTGCGGAAGTTATGGAGGTTTAAGCATTCTTTCAACCAAATGTAAAGATTACAGTTCAAATGCGCTGAATGAATAGTACTCAAAATCAAACTCGGATTTCCAAATGAATTATCCCCGAGGTTACGATCTTAACCTAGTATGACTAGGACATGCCAAATGGAGAAAATATAGGCTTTACATACCTTAGTTGCGCCTTACGCTCATCCGCATTCAATTCCCGTTTCGCCCGGAATCTACAAATGGTCATTTTTACCAAATATTAACTATAAGACTTTTGGTATTCAATCTTGAATTAGTACTTGTCTACCGAAATTTCGCAGCACCTCCCTCCCGTAATTACAACGCCCGAGAATTTAACTCGGCCCCGAACATCAACAACAACAACACAACAATACCAACAACATCAATAATCGTCCAAAACACACTATAACGTAAATAGTCCTCTTTTCTACATAAGGCGACAACTTCCATTCTAACTTCACAATCCCAAGCTAATACCAACATTTATATATATTCATTTACTAATCAAAATCATTCCAACACAATCCGGAAGTATTCCATTTCATTATACAAAATATTTGCAAAATATATACAAGAATTTCACCGAAACCATAATTCATTCGAAACCTCCAATTTCCAACAAGAATATCACCAACACCTTTTTATCTTCTAAATTCATGAACTACATCAACAATCCACATACTAACGACATTATTTTTCATCAATGCAAAAAGTCTACATTCGATTCACATTAACTTCTACCACAACTTTCCAACAATTACAACTTCACTAGAATCGTCATACTCTCATTTGCATCATAAAATACATATGGACAACAATTAAATTATTACATAAAACTTGGTTCATATTTCATACCACACACACACACATTCGGCCACCTCCCAACGCCCACAAATTCAACAAAAATCACCAAACTTCCATTTCCAATATAAATTCCATAACAACAACAACTAGAATGCTACATAAAAATTAACTAATCTTGCCTCCACAACACATGCATACACACGTCTATACCATGCAAACCTCCCATATTTTCATGAATTCTACTCTTTTCTACATTCCACAACATAAACAAAACCGTCATATCATATAAAAAGGGGATGAATTCTTACCTTTTCCTTCAACTTCCTTACTTCACTAAAGTTGTCAACTTGCATCAAAGAGGGAGATTCTTGCTTCAACAACTATACCATGTTAAAGAGCATCCTTGAATTGGTAGAAATACATGAAGAACCAAATTTTTGGAACAAGATTTCCAATGGCTATTTTTCCATAGCCATGGCCGAATAGGCCCTTGTGTTGTTGTCTTCTTCTTCTTTTTTTTTCCAAGTTTTTCTTCTTTTAATTGATGAACTGTGAACCTTACCCATATATTTATATATATAGTTATCACAACCATGTGAGGGGCACATGCCCTCTCTAGAAATTTCTTGAAATTAAAAGATGACTTATTTGTCATCAATTTTTCATTCTTTTTTTTTCTTTTTTTTTTTTTTTTTTTTTTTTTACATGGCCAATATGGCCTTTTTGGAGCTTTCATGAACCTCATGTAAAATTACCGTTTTGCCCCTCGACTTTTCTCAATATTACCATTTTGCCCCTAACCTTCCACATTATTTCCATTGGCCATTTTGCAAATTTCTCTTTTTACCCTTGGCCTTTCTCAATATTTCCATACCACCAATATTCATAAATAATATTCCTAACCACTCGTACATTAAAATAACTCTTGAAAATGATCTTGTCCTTAACTTGCCGCGACTTTCTCGAATTATCCGAAGGTATGAAATACGGGATATAACAAAATGTACAATATCCTCCAAATCAGTCCGCAACAATCACAACATCAATTTGAGTCATTAAACATTCATTTCCAACATAGAATTCATAACGACGACGACTAAAACATTAAGCGATATCAATTCGTTCATTGCCATATAATATGACCCATTTCGACCAACACTACACATATACATATATGGATGATTCTCAATCGTTCTTCACCTTACAATGATCATAATATGCTAACTAGACATTAATTCATAGTTTCAACACAACACAACACAACACAACACACACATACTTACACGGCTCAACACTACATTCACCACCTCCACTTCAACATGCCATATTTCATGAATTTCCTTCATTTTAACATACTAAAACATACATACAACCTCTACAACACATAAAACATAATCAATTCTTACCTTTTCTCTTCAATTCCACAAGAGGCTAGGGTTTCCAAAGATGAAAACTAGCGGGTTGATCGCTCCAACGACACTTCCACGCTACTTAGGGACCTCAAAATAGTGGGTTTACATCAAGAAAATAATTTTGGAAGAGCTTGAAATGGGAGTTGATTTTTGGCTCCCTTGGCCGAGAGCTTCTTGCTCTTCAACTTCTTGTTCTCTTATTTTTTTTCTAAGTGTTGAAGTGTAAATGAAGACTAGTGGTCATCTTTTGCCATAATATGAAGTGTACAATTTCCCTTGGCCCACACCATGTGTTGTTCCAATTAAAATTGAACACAAAATGGGTGGGCCAACCACCACACTTACACGGCCAACCATAGAAAATGGATGACTTTTCAACTTCCAATTTTATCACTTTTGGTCCCAAATTTTCCTAATTGTTCCATACCAACAAATTCATGAACAACTTATGCCTCAAACTATTTCGGGATACAAAGTCGGGATTTTTTTTTACCTTTGATTTTATTTTGAGATATAAGTTGTGCATGAATTTGTTGGTATGGAACAATTAGGAAAATTTGGGACCAAAAGTGATAAAATTGGAAGTTGGAAAAGTCATCCAATTCCATGTTGTGGCCGTGTATAGTGGGTGTTGGCCCACACCAATTTTGTGTCAACTTTTAATTGGAACAACTCATTAATGTGGGCCAAGGAACAATTTTGCAATTCATTTAAGTGGTAAAAGATGACCACAAGTCTTCATTTGCATTCCCACTTAGAGAAAAAGAAGCAAAAGGCGAAAATCCCAAAGAGGCTCTCGGCCGGCCATGGGAGAAATCCACTCCATTTCTTGTCCCTCTAAAATCATTTTGTTGATGTAAACCCATTATTTTGAGGTCCCTAAGTAGCGTGGAAGCATTGTTGGAGCGATCAATTCATTATTTTCCATCTTTTGGAAACCCTAGGCTATTGGAAAATTGAAGAGTAAAGGTAAGATTTAATCTTGTTTATGTATTATGAAGGTTGTATGCTTGTTGTAGTATGGTAAATTGGATGAATATCATGAAAAATAGCATGTTGGAAGTGAGTTGTGTGTGTGGTGTTAGCCGTGGCAAATGGGTGTGTGTGTGGTGTTGTGTTGAAATTATGAATTAATGCCTAGTTAGTTTATTATGATCATTGGAAGGTGAAGGAACAATTGAAAATCATCCATATATGTATATGTATAGTGTTGGTCGAAATGGGTCATATTATATGACAATGAACGAATCGATATCGCTTAATGTTTTAGTCGTCGTCGCTATGAATTCTATGTTGGAAATGAATGTTTATTGACTCAAAATTGATGTTGTAAATGTTGCGGACTGATTTGGAGATTTTTGTATATTTAATGTAAATGGTATATTGATGAGATAGCATTGTTAGAATAAATTGTGGATACAAATCATGGTTTGGAAATGAGGAGCATGTAAAAAAAGGAGTGTCTCGGTTTGGGCTGTTTTCGGGTAGCTTGGGAAAATTTTGGATTGTTGGAAATGTTGTATGAATTGCTTAGAATGCCTTTAAATATTGTTGGTATGGGTTCGGGTTAGTATGTGAATGTATAAGCGTCGACGTTGGCTTGAATGCAAGTCGTCGAAGTGAATTTATGAAAGTTGTTGAATGATGGAAAAGAAACTATTATTGTTGTTTTGCCTTTCGGATTGATTATTAATGTTTTAGGTTGGTTGTTGTTGTTGTTGTTGATTGTTTTGGCCGAGTTAAATTCTCGGGTAGCCTATTTACAGGGGAAATGCTGCCCAAATTTCTGTAGAATTAAGGACGAAATTGGAATTTAATGCCCAAAAAGTCTTTAGCTAATGTTTGGCATTTTATGGCTTGTTTATAGATCGTGGGCAGCCCGAATCATAGGTGGGATTTAGCTTGAATTCGGATCATTTTGGAGAGCGTTTGAGGTATGTAAAGTAACCTTCCTTTTTGGCATGCCTTAGTTAAAATAGGCTATGATATAAGCCTCGAGGAAACTCTATCCTCGCAATCCGAGCTTGTCTATGAATCCCATTGTTCTTTGGCATCCTTGTGCTTGTCATGGCCATAACATTGATCCTTATATTCTTGGAATTCATAATTAGTAAAGATTTCATGAAAGCTGATTTTTGTTTTAAAGTACATTCTTTAGCGATTCCAAAAGTTCAAACGCTCATAACTTCCTAGAAAAGCTCGGATTGCTTTGAGATTTTGGTAGGAGATTGTATGATATGGAATGAGTATGTTTTTCATAGGCGGGCGGGTCTACACCGTCCGTGGATCCCGCGACGTTCCTTTAATCGATAACTTTTAAAAGGAAATGGTAATTATTATTCCGATTTCAAATATGACTATTTTACTTATCTTTTGGATTATGACAATGATTTTTGCATATGATTTTTATACGTAACTATGATTTCAAAAATTAGTATTCCGATTTCAAATAGGACTATTTTACTTGTCTTTTGAGTTTATAATAATGATTCGATAACATATGATGACCTTAGATTTCACGGGCGGGCCCGGATTGGGTTGACGCTCGTCCGTGGGTTCCGCGACTTTTCTATGTTTGATTCCAACGACCTATTTTTTTTATTTTTAAAAGAACTTCATGTGGCTATGATTTCAACCCCCGAGCATGATTACTTAAGCGTTGTCGAGTTTGACATGAAGATTTCTATGCATATGATTTTGGTACGTAACCATGGGTTCCGAAGTCTGATATGATATGTGATAATAGGATGATATGATGATTCTATACACCGAGACCCTCACTAGAGGGCCGGGACACGCTATGTATATATGATGATATGATGATGACATGATTCTATACACCGAGACCCTCACTAGAGGGCCGGGACACGCTATACACCGAGTCCCTCACTGAGAGGGGGCGGGACACGCTATATATGTATGTATATATGAGATGATGATATGATCTTACTTACCGAGTCTCTCGCTAGAGGGCCGGGACACGCTATATGTATACGCATGTGCGTAATAATTGTCTAATTGGTATATGATATGAACATGTATGAATTATGGTACGAAGGTATGTTTTGTGGTTTCTAGTTACCGTATCCATGGATCCTACTCCTTATTTAAAGCACGATTTCGCCTATTGTATTTCTGCTTTACATACTCGGTACATATTCCGTACCGGCCCCCCTTTCTTCGGGGGGGGCGACGCACAAATTTGGTGATCCACCGGTTTTCATATTCCGAGCCTACTTTTGGTATATATTCGTTCGTTGCATTGTACATATTTGTTCGGGGGTACGCACGTCCCATCATATCGAGGATCCACATGTTTTGTTTGGACACCTGTACGGTTGTGTTTGTATATGTTGTGTTTGGGCCGTATATGTATATAGTTTTGCTCCCCGTGTGGCCTTTGTGCGCGGGGTTATTTTGGATAGTCCGAAAACTACTTTTGGTATATATTCGTTCGTTGCATTGTACATATTTGTTCGGGGGTATTTGGGTGCCCGGATCGGGCCTGTCCCGTCATATGATTCCGTTGTCGTCGGTTTAGAGGTCTAGTGGACATGTTTGTGGGTTTGCCTACATTTAGGATGTTATCTTTCCTTCGATCTTAGATCGTTGTGTTTGTATATGTTGTGTTTGGGCGATTCCTTACGCCGGTTACCCCTTGTCGGCCCGCATATGTATATATATTGTTGCCCGTTGGCCCATGTGTGGCCTTTGTTGGTATTTTACGCGGCCGGTGGTTATTTTGGATAGTCCGTAAAACAAAGGAAACTCTCGCCGAAATTTTTACGGAAACTATATAAATTTGAAACATAGCCTCCGCGCCGGCTGTCGGTCCCCGACGGGCGGATGTATGTGGATGAGTTTGGTATAGTTTGAGAGAGTGTTTGATATTCGCCTATATATAAGCCGCCCGTGTGTGGCTCTGTTTGATAGGTGCGTTTGGGTGCCCAGATCGGGCACTAGTCACGGCCTACGGGGTTGGGTCGTGACAGAAGTGGTATCAGAGCAGTTCGTTCTCGGAATGTCTGTACCGTGTCTAGTATGGAGTCTTGTTTATCGGTGTGTTGTGGGTACATCTATAACGGGAGGCTACGGGACATTTGGGATGTTATCTTTTTTTTTTTCTGATCCTAGATCGTGCGATAGAGCCGGCGTCTGATCGGGAAGATCATATTCGACCCCCTTTTTCTGCGAGGGCGACTCGGTACGGTTTGACAGAGATGAAAAGATTTCGGATAGTGGGGGTGCTAATAAGGCCCCTAGAGTATCCTCAGGACCTCAGGCTCCGGGGCCCAGCAGGAGGAGCCCCAGTTACTCTATCGAGACGGACCCCTCAGAGGATCCCGCCACGATTCCCCCAGAGTGTTTGACCCCCAGAGAGGAGGTGGGGCCCAGTAGGAGGAGCCCCAGTTATTCCATCGAGACTGATCCCTCGGAGGATCCGAGATTCCTCCGAGTCCGCGACCCCCGGCCGAGGAGGAGGCCATTCTATGATACGGTGTCATCGGGCGGTAGGTGCCATCGGGGAGTGCCGGGACGGGTGCTTGACATCGCGCCGGTCAGGCCATATGGTGGAGCACTATGTTCGGTTGGACGTTCTCAGCCGGGTCGGCGTTACACCCTATTCTAGCCCTTATCCGGCCATCGGTGAACCGGGAGTCGCCGGGACTACCTATATCCCTCGGATTGGAGGTCGTGGGGGGGATGACGAGGAGGTCCTTCGAACCCCCTATGCGTTGGCCCAGAAAATAGATCGGGTTGGAGATGGTTCGTCTACGGGTATATGAGTACTTATTGGAAAATGTTGTTGTTATATATGTGTATTCATTTGTATGATTGTTATTTAATAATAAGTTAAATTTAAGGACCGATAATCGAGTATTTATAAATTAAGGTATGTTTACCATTATAGTGAATCTGGAAGTCGAGGACGGAAGGTAATCGTATTCGTAAGCGAGAGGTGAACGCGGGGAATCGAGAAGGGTAAAACGGTAATTGTATTGTGAGAACGTTTTGAAAACTGTTAAGACTTCAATTTACTCCAGATTATGTGCTGAAGGTCATGCGGTGACCTGAATGCTATCAGACTAATATTAAAGCACCGTATTTCATCAGAATTCCGAGGTTAAGCGTCTAGTTAGAGTGAGAGAAATATTGGGATGGGTGGTTCATCGGGAAGTTTACGAAAATCTCACAAATTCAAACGAAGGAGGCAATGAGAAGCTAGAATAATCCAAAGGAAGTTAGAGTGTGCGGAGTGGGTCGGAACCTTAAGTGGTCACGTAGAACGAGGCAGATTAGACCGGTAAAGAGGAAGAAGATGTAACACGATTTTGGAATTGGGGTGAGTTCGAACAGTGTTTGGAGATATTTTGTAAGTGAGACGATAGCGGCTATGTATGTACGTATGCGTGTAATGTCTCATACCTGGTTTTATTAGCAGATATGTGTATTCCGGCAACCAACGTGGCGGTATGGGGAAGACAATAATTGGACAAAGTGACGAAGCTCAAGTGGGCAACAGTGTATAGATGGCACAAATATTATAAGGCAAGCTAATGTTGTGGTTATTACAAGTTAAGTCTGGGCAGTTCGAATGCAATGATATGTGGAAAAGGGAAGAAAGTGAGTAGATGGAAGGTCAGGGAATCGGAACGTCAGGATCAAAGTACCGCTTACTTGGAATGGGAAATGTGGACTAAGGCAAATGATCAGGTAATGATATAAGCACACCCCAAAAGGGGGGGAGCTGAGGAACAGATGAAAAAGAAGTATCCTCACTTATTTTCAGAGCCTACAGGTAATCCAAATTCTTTACTTGACTATGTTGTTTGATAAATTGTTGATCAATAAATGAATTGTTGTGATAGTTGGAAAAAGAAACTCCCCCAAATTGTTTGTATGACCCGTAAGGTAAATCTAACATTCGAGGACGAATGTTCTTAAGGGGGGAGGATGTTAGAACCCGTATTTTTGTACATTGGAACAATCCGGAGTAATTATGGTAAGTTAAGGACAAAACTATTTCGGGATACAAAGTCGGGATTTTTGACCCTTGATTTTATGTTGAGATATAAGTTGTGCATGAATTTATTGGTATGGAACAATTAGGAAAATTTGGGACCAAAAGTGATAAAATTGGAAGTTGAAAATCATCCACTTTTTCCATGGTTGGCCGTGCATAGTGGGAGAGGGGCCCCACACATTTTTGTGTCATCTTTTAATTGGGACAACTCATTAATGTGGGCCAAGGGAAATTTGTACACTTCATAAAGGGATTAAAAGATGACCACTAGACATCTTTAGTCATTTAACACTTAGAAAAAAAAAAAGAGGTGAAGAACACCACAAGTGAGGCTCTCGGCCAAAGCTCAAGAAAATCAACCCCCATTTTTTAGCTCTTCCAAAATTATTCCATTGATGTAAACCCATTATTTTGAGGTCCCTAAGTAGCGTGGAAGCATCGTTGGAGCGATCAACCCACTAATTTTCATCTTTGGAAACCCTAGGCTATTGGGAAATTGAAGAGAAAAGGTAAGATTTGATTATGTTTTGTATGTTATAAAGGTTGTATGCTTGTTGTAGTATGTTATAATGGAGGAAAATCATGAAATATGGAATGTTGGAAGTGAGTTGTGTGTGTGTGGTGTTGTAGCCGTGTAGTGTGTGTGTGTTGTGTGATATTGAAACTATGAATTAATGTCTAGTTGGTATTATGATCATTGTAAGGTGAAGGAACGATTGAGAATCATCCATGTGTGTATGTTGGTGTGCTAGCCGAAAATGGGTCACCTTATGTGCCAAGAACGAATTGAATTAACGTCGCTTAATGTTTTAGTCGTCGTCGCTATGAATTCTATGTTGGAAATGAATGTTTAGTGACTCAAAATGATATTGTGATTGTTGCGGACTGATTTGGAGATTTTTGTATATTTAATGTAAATCATATATTGATGAGAATAGCATTGTTAGAATGTGAATTGTGGATACAAATCATGATTTGAGGATGAGGAATGTAAAAAGTGGGGTTCTCGGGTTTGGGGCTGAATTCGGCTGAGTTGGAGAAAAATTTGGGTTGTTGGAAATGTTGTATGAATTGCTTAGAATGCCTTGAAATATTGTTGGTATGGGTTCGGGTTAGTATGTGAAGGTATAAGCGTCGACGTTGGCTTGAATGCAAGTCGTCGAATTGAATTTATGTAAGTTGTTGAATAATGGAAAAGAAAGCTATTGTTGTTGTATTGTCTTTCGAATTGGTTGTTGATGTTGCTAGGTTGGTTATTGTTGTTGTTGTTGATTGTTTTGGCGAGTTGAATTCTCGGGGTAGCCTATTTTCGGGGGAAATGCTGCCGAATTTACGTAGAATTAAGGACGAAATTGGAATTTAATGCCCAAAAAGTCTTTAGCTAATGTTTGGCATTTTATGGCTTGTTTATAGATCGTGGGCAGCCCGAATCATAGGTGGAATTTAGCTTGAGTTTGGATCATTTTGGAGAGCGTTTGAGGTATGTAAAGTAACCTTCCTTCTTCGGCATGCCTTAGTTAAAATAGGCTGTGATATAAGCCTCGAGGAAACTCTATCCTCGCAATCCGAGCATGTTTATGAATCCCATTGTTCTTTGGCATCCTTGCCTTGTCATGGCGAAACATTGATCCTTATGTTCTTGGAATTCATAATTAGTAAAGATTTCATGAAAGCTGATTTTTGTTTTGAAGTACATTCTTTAGCGATTCCAAAACTTCAAACGCTCATAACTTCCACAGAAAAGCTCGGATTGCTTTGAGATTTTGGTAGGAGATTGTATGATATAGAATGAGTATGTTTTTCCATAAGCGGGCCCAGCTCGGGTCTTTAATCATCCGTGGGTCGCGCGACGCCCTTTTATGTAACTTCGACAACTTTTGGAAGGAAATGTTGTAATTAGTATTCCGATTTCAAATAGGACTATTTTACTTGTCTTTTGAGTTTATAATAATGATTCGATAACATATGATGACCTTAGATTTCTATTACAAGTACGGCGGTTACTTGTCTTTTGAGTTTATATTAATGATTCGATAACATATGATGACCTTAGATTTGGCCGATTGGGTTGACGTCCGTGGGTTCCGCGACTTTTCTATGTTTGATTCCAACGACCTATTTTTAAAAGAACTTCATGTGGCTATGATTTCAACCCCCGAGCATGATTACTTAAGCGTTGTCGAGTTTGACATGAAGATTTCTATGCATATGATTTTGGTACGTAACCATGAGTTCCGAAGTATGATATGATATGTGATAATAGGATGATATGATGATTCTATACACCGAGACCCTCACTAGAGGGCCGGGACACGCTATGTATATATGATGATATGATGATGACATGATTCTATACACCGAGACCCTCACTAGAGGGCGGGGACACGCTATACACCGAGTCCCTCACTAGAGGGCCGGGACACGCTATATGTATGTATATATGAGATGATGATATGATCTTACTTACCGAGTCTCTCGCTAGAGGGCCGGGACACGCTATATGTATACGCATGTGCAGAATGATTGTCTGATTGGTATATGATATGAACATGTATGAATTATGGTCTGAAGGTATGTTTTGTGGTTTCTAGTTACTGTATCCATGGCTCCTACTCCTTATTTAAAGTACGATTCTGCCTATTGTATTTCACCTTTACATGCTCGGTACATATTCCCGTGCGGCCCCCTTTCTTCGGGGGGCTGCGTTTCATGCCCGCGAGTACGTACGCACGTGCTTGAGGATCCACCGGTTTAGGACACCTCTCTTACGCTATTTGAAGTGCTCCCTTATTAGGAGCCTACTTTTGGTATATATTCGTTCGTTGCATTGTACATATTTGTTCGGGGGTACGGCGGGGCCCGTCCCGTCATATGATTCCGTACTGTCGGTTTAAGGGTCCGTGGACATGTTTGTGGGTTGTGCCTACTTACGTGCGCGTTGTGTTTGTATATGTTGTGTTTGGGCGATCCCATTCGCCGCGGCGACTCTGTCGGCCCGCATATGTATATATGTTGCTTTGTTGGCCTCGTGTGGCCTTTGTTGGTATTTTACGTAACGCAGGGTTATTTTGGATAGTCCGTAAAACAAAGGAAACTCTGCCGAAATTTTTCTGGAAACTATATAAATTTGAAACATAGCCTTGTCGGCTTCCGTTATATATGTGGATGAGTTTGGTATAGTTTGAGAGAGTGTTTGATATTCTATATATCCTATATACTCTGGGTGCGTTTGGGTAAGCCGTTCTGCCCGGCGGTACGGTTTGACGAGAGATGAAAAAGACCGACCGGATAGTGGGGGTGCTAAAAGGCCCCCAGGGGATCCTGGGGGCCCCGGGCCCCCGGGCCCGGGGAGGGGCCCCGAAAATCTACCCCAGGCCGGGGCCCCCCGGAAAGGGTCCCCCCACGCCCCCGAGTGTTTGACCCCCGGAGAGGAGGGGGGCCCGGGGGAGGGGCCCCGGTTTTCCCTCGAGGCGATCCCCGGGGGATCCCCGCGGCGATTCCTCCGAGTCCGCCCAACCCCCCCCCCGGGGGGGACCCCCCGAAAAGGGAGCCATGGGTACGGATCCCCTCCGGGGT
>NW_026716521.1:0-17162 GCF_029784015.1 Lycium ferocissimum
CTTGTAAGTGACGTTATGAAGTTTAACCTACGTAATTTACCTATGCCACCTCATTTGGTCGAGGTGGGCCCACTTTGTCCGAATTTTTCCTAATGCCCTATTCAAACTACCTTTGAATATGAAACTAAGGAAACTTTTGACTACCTTTCTAAGTTCTAACGAATAACTGCTATAAGTATTTTATTGAGTTTCATGACCTACTTTGGGATTTGAAACTGCTTCAGAAAGACTATTTCGACACGAACCATTTTGATACCCGAAAGACTTATGTTTTGGTTATTATAAAATGTTCGCTATAAATTCCGCCTATCCGAGCTATGCTATAGAGTTTTCGTATATGTTTAACATTTTGATATACATAAATGACTCCTAAGATTCTATTTTGATAAGACTCTTCCGTGACCTTAAAAAGGTATGTGCTATGCCTCGTCAGGACCACTTTTTCTTGATATGTCATTTGATCATTCCGTTCGATCTCTTGTATATGTTGTACGTTTTATATTGCATTTAGTTTCTCACTACTCTACTCGTGGATGCCTCAATGCTTCCTTCATGGCCGAGCCCGGCCAGATATGCTATCACGCGTATTCCATTGCATTGTTCGCCGTGCCTCGGTGTGTGGGGCGTATATATGTACGTCGCTGGGTTGTGGTGTATGATGCCACACACTCCGATATGATATGATATGATATGGCCATTTGATATGCTACGATATGTGCACATTCGATATGATCGATATGTTGTGGCGCGCGTCGTGGCGACACACATTTCTTACGAGTCCCGTGATGAGGGCGCCACGGCATATTTTCCATATGCATCCGTTTATGTTTATGAGTAAGCATTTACGATACTCCGGTTATTACTTTTATGTTCGGCATATTCCGTTTGGTTATAATTACGTTTGTTGGACTCTATGCTTTACATACTCGGTACATATTCCGTACGACCCCCCGTTCTTCGGGGGTCGCGTTTCGCCACGCGGTACACCCCGCATAGTACGGGCTTTGTAGGAGATGTCCCGTCGCGGCTTGGCAAGCTCTAAATTGCTCGGAGTCTTTGTCGTGTCCGATTATGCATGATATGTGTTATTTGTTTGTTAGAGACTTTGCGGACGAGTGTGGGTTCGGATGTCGGTTCGTAGGCGGCTCCACCGGCCCGTCATGTCATTCGTGTTATGCCATAATTTTCATATGATTACATATTCTCGTCGATTTGTACACTACAAAGGATATTTCCGCAACATTTGTTGTATCTGTCATTTTGTCCGATTAATAGTACGGGAAGTTTATGTATGTAATAAGAGTCAGTGGGTTCGCTCGGCTCCGAATGTGGGGTCGGGTGCCCATCACACCCTAGTAAAATCAGGGTGTGACATGTGAAGTGTGCCACACTTATAAACAAGAGGTGCGCAGGGCATTTAGGAATGATTGACCTTCCTGCTTATCATATATTTGGCGATAGAGCCATGATATAAGAATTCCCTTTTTCCTTAACCGTGCGCTATGTTTTCAGTAAAGTCTATGAAAGGAAAAGCTACAGCAGCCCAGAAGGGCAAGACAGTGGCGGAAAGACGGACTGCACGGGATCCGCCTATAGATAGGGAGGCGGGAGAGTCCCAGAGTAAGGCCCTATTTCGGTTCTCTCATACTTCGCCCACTCCGGAGGAGCAGAGAGGAGCCTCAACTTTAGCTCCAGCACCCCCAGTTCCTCCACCAGATGCCTCAAGCCAGGAAATGAGACAGGCCATCCTTTTACTGACCTAGTTAGTAGCCGCTCAAGCTCAGCGACAGGGTGTGGGCCATGGTGACAAGAGTTGGAGAAAGAGGGTCAGGTCTTTAGGGTTTGACTATGAGTTCAGAGGTGCCCTGTTACACCTCAAAAAAATTTATGTTATTGTGCGGTAAATAGACTAACGCAAGTTAAGGTGTACATGATGTCCCTACAAGTATGAAGGGATACTTAATGTTTCTAATTAAGGTTCCAAAGACATTTGAGGCAAGGAAAGAAAGTTCGTTAAAGGAAGGTGAGGTATAAGTTGTGTTGGGAAAGATTTTGCAAACTATCAAGTTAAGGATTGTTTGGTAATGCCTTGGAGAGGAGTTATGAGGATTTTAGAGTCTTAATGAAGTGTTAAGAAGGTTCCATAAGGATTGGAGATCAAACGAAACGACGAGAACAAGTTCGGGGAAAAGGTGAGTTATACGACCATTTATACAGTTCGTATAACTTTATACGGTCTGTATAATGGTCCGTGTAACTGTTACAGTGAAGGGCCATCACTGGTGGAGCTAAACGGTCACTTATACGGACCGTATAATATTATACGGACCGTATAAGGGTCCGTATAATCCCATCGGGCTGAGTTAATTTCCAAGTATAAATATAAGTTCCAAGTTCTAATTTTTCATTTTCCCATCTTGTCCACTCCTCTCAAGAACTCTAGAATATTCCACACATCTTATTAACACAAATTCAAGAGATATCAAAGATCAAACACCAATAATCAAGGGAAATCAAGTGTATGGATGCTCATTAGGGTTAAGGGAAGCTAGAAATTCCTTTGAAATTGAAGTTAGGGTTTTCTTCAAGTGAAGTACTTTCATCCAAAGCCCATTCCTACATCATCAAAGGTGATTTTTGTGTTCATTTCATGTTATTGAGAGTATTGAATGGTTGAAAGACTTGGATTAAGGAAAGAAGTGGAATATGAAGTTCAAATATGGAAATAGTGGTATTCTTGAATAGTAACTTAACTTGAATCATAGTTCTTGACATACCATGAGTATAATCTTGTTATAAATGATACAAATGATGTTAAAGAAGTCTTATATGAGGTTGAATGTGGTGTTATGTTATAGTTATGGTTATGAATGATTTTGATAGGGAATTGTGAGGATTGAATAACGTCTAGCTTGATGAAATTTATTGATTATGATATTGTGGGTGTTGTTATTGATGTTTGGGAGTTATTTATTTATATGGAGGAAGTTGTTGAAACAAAGGAAATGCTGCCCAATTTTCGTTAGCTCTTAGTCTCCTTCGCTTAGCCTTGAGCATATTTCTAATGATCTAATGTAGTACGAATTCTCTTGAATGTAGAGTTGTAAGCTTGGAAGGAGAACGCTTAGTCGTTAAGGAGACGTAAAGGTATGTAAGGCTAGTCCCCTTCTTTCAAAGGCATGACTTCTACACTATGATTTCTTTTCCGCATTTCCATGACCTTCTTACATCCCAAAAGATGAAAGCTAAAGAGTATTAAAAGTTTCTTATGAGATAGAAATGAGATATGTTCCATGAAAATGATGATGATAATAATGCTATGATGAGATTGATATTCTTACCTTTATGACTTCATTGATGTCACTTCTTGTTGTTATCTCACCTCATGATATTAATTCTTTCAAGGTGAGACACAGTGATGAGGATTATTCCATAACATAATCAGAGGTTCCCGACCTTACGTCACTCCGATAGAGTTACAACTTTTACTTGAGCTCTTATGCATGCTTCATGTTAAGTATATGATGATGATTACACCGTTCCTAGACGGCCGGGCAGCACCGCTAAGGCGGGCGGCTTATTACACTGTGTTTATATGGCACGGGTAGCACCACTAGTGGGCAGCGTGAGATGATTAACCCAGACGCGGGGAGGCCCAGACGCAGGCTAATGATGTTATTGATTTAGACAGTTTATGTATGTATGTGTGATACGTTTTAAAGGTAAAAGTGAGCATGTATGATTCCGCCTCGAGAGGCAAGCAGTTATCTTTTCTTCTTATGCCTTCTATACTTCCTTATTATGTTATCATGTATGCCTTACATACTCAGTACATTATTCGTACTGACGTCCTTTTCTTTTATGGACGCTTTGTTCATGCCCACAGGTAGACAGGGGGACGGACCAAATTCCTAGGAGCTTTCTCAGCTGGGCTACAGGAGCACTCCACTACTCCGGAGTCGCCACTTCTTGGTATATTCTTTTGTGTATATATATTGGGGCATGGTGAGGTCCTGTCCCGTCCTTGTGATTTCAGTATTGAAGTCAGAGGCTCATAGATACTTATAAGTAGGTAGTACCTGTTATGAGACTCCTTCAGTGTACATTTTGTACATCATTTTTGCAGCCTTATGGGCCTATGTATGCACACATGTTTCGGGAGATATTCGAAGATCGTTCTATGATAAGTTTGTGTTGAAAATGATGTATGCCCAGGATGAGTGTGATAGTTAGTATGATAAATAGTGCTCGGTAGTCAGCTTCGGGTACCCGTCATGGCCCCTAGTTGGGTCGTGACATGCCCCGAGGCAGCAACTCTCTAGGCACTCAGCCCGTTCAATAGCTAGTACGCCTCTACAGTTTCCTGGACCCAGAGTTGACAAATCCACTTGTCTGGGGCCAGTTTAGAGTTTTAAAGCTTCCAGCTCCCAGACCAGGGGTGACTCGGGCCAGATGAGAATATTTGTACCATGATGTACTCAGTGTGGTAAGCCACATCCTGGACCTTGCCGCTTGGGTTCGGATGTTTGTTATGCCTGCGCTCAGCCAGGCCATTTCAAGTGCAATTGTCCATCGCTACGTGGTAGAGATAAGGTTAGGCCTATGGGATTAGCAGTTGGCTCTTCATTATCGCATGCCTCCGAGGTGAAGCTTGCGGACACCCGAGCCGTGGCGAGAGGTAGAGAGGAGTATCCGGCTTGAGTGGTCCTCGGACCGTTTTATACAGCGGGACCACAGGGTCTTGAGTCTTCCCCTGATACTATCACAGGTATATTATCGGTGTCCTCTTATGACATATATGCATTGATTGATTCGGGGTTTACTTCGTTATATATATATTACTCCTGATGTTGCTGACCGTATTGGGGTGATACCTGATCCAATTAAATATTTTGAGGTGTCTATACCTGTTGGTGACCCAGTGACAACTAGAAGTATGATTTATGAGTAAGTAAACCTCCGTGAAGGGAGTTGATTGACATAATGCTTAAAAAAATAGAGTTCTAGAAAGGGCGTTCAGGTACAACTTATGAAACAAGCCTTATTATTTTACATTCTTTTAAGTAATAAGCCCTGTGCGGTTAAGTTGTATATCATATATGTTTCTATATGTGGCCTCCTAAGGCATGAGATGTGTTTTCTAGGCTGTGTGCAGGTTTGGGATTGTTATGTTTGCAGAGGAAACTCTGCCGAAATTTTTCTAGGAATCTAGGGAAAATTAGGGAAACTTTAGGTAGGATTATGGCGAGAAGAAAGAAAGGGCCCAGCAGCGAATGGTTAGAGACGAAGTTAGTAGTCAAATGCGGGATAAATGTAGCAAGTATGTATTAAGCTAAAAGGAACGATGGTTAGGTCAGGATAAAATAAGAAGCATGAGAAGGGAAAATGATGTGCTTGGGATAGAAAGAAGTTTTATATACCAAGGAGAATTAAAGAGATAAGCATTCCAGAAGAAGTTGCAAGTTAGAAGAAATTGGTTAGTCTTTTTATGGTTTAGAAGATTGAGTTATGAAATGAACTTGATATATGCGTATATGCCGATGCATGTAACATCGATTCAGATTACTAAGTTAGACTTCACCCGATGATTATAGTGGGAGAAAAATTTTCATGTCACTATGAGCCAGCCTTATTCACCTCGGTGATACCTCGAGGAAAGAGATCAAAAGAGATGTATTCACAAAGGCTCCTTGCCTGGCAATTGGTTGACATTATGACTGCAGTTGTATTTTGTGTTATAGTTCAGGTTATTTATCCAGGAATCTACTCAAACGGTTACATGACAAGAGCTTGTTATTATTGATATGAAGGGAAGCGAAAACAAGACAAGGTTGATCAACGAAACAAAAGAACGATAAATGACGAATGCTCGATATGTGTGATGTGTGTAGTAGAAAAAAAAGAGAAGAGAAGAAAGAGAGACATGTTGGAAACAGAGAAGGAAGGGCAAAAGTGAAGCACATACAAGAAAGGTCTACTTGAGCAGAAACCCGATAAACAGAGGGTGGAAGAGAATCGAACCCTGTGGAAATTCTGACACTAAGTAGGAATGTTAATAGGTGTCATGGAGTGATTGAAATTTTGAACCATGCTGTAAGAATAGCGTGGCTAATTACATTATGACGAGGAATATGGAAGCATTTGTTAAGCAAGATATTTTATGCATGAAGAGCGAGTTTATACAACATCCCTCCAAAGAATTCTAAAAGGACCATGTGTTACCCCGTTATTAATGTGTTGAGATAGCAGAGTACAATACTCATATGACAGTGGAAATCGGATCAGAGAACAGTATGGAAGGATTGATGTTGAACCTTAAGTTGCAGTTTTATCAAGTCAATGGTATTCTGAAATATACTTAGAACGATTGTCCTATGAACGAAATCGTTTGAGAAAAAGGGGTGAGAAGTAAAACGAAAAAAGAAACATGGTTTGATTGTGAACGATCAATGGACTGACTTTATACGTATGTCAAAATAGCAACAAATGGAATTGCATTCCCAGTGAGTTACGCGGTAGAGGTCCCAAGGAAAGATTATTGAGAAAAGGCGAGTCAAAAGAGGGCGAGTTTGTAGACGATCCGGTATAGGGAGCATAGAGTGGTTATGAGCTACATCAATGGAAATGACTAATATGTAAGACGATCTATGGGTCTTGATGGAATTGAGGAAAGAAGCATAGGGATAAAGGCAATTCCCTCATGGTTTAATAGTTGTAGCAATTAGACGGTAATCAAAAGAGACAATCAAGGAATTAGTCTTCGACATTCTGAGGCAATGTGGCAAGCGGAGGCGTAAGAATGAGATGAAACGAGATATGGGTCGTAGAATGGAAGCGGGGCGGAAAAAAAATCCAACGTGGCAATTGTACCACAACAAGGTATATCATGAGACAGAGTTAAAGGAGCCCTACAATAGGAAAAGCGGTATTAACCTTAAGAAGGTAAATCATGTGAGTATTATGGCTTCTGTTCAAGTGCGAGACAAATAAGAATGAACTGTATTTCCATACAACAAGGGCTCAAGCGAAAGATTTCATAGTGAGGATACACCGGTGATGAGAGTAAGATTAGGATTAGGGGGAGAAGTGAATAATGGATAAGATGAGAAGTCAAGCGAAATAGCCACCGCAAGCCAGTTATAGGGACGCGAAGTTCCAATGTCGCATACCGGTTGGGGAAGCATTGTATAAGGAAAGTCTCAAAGGCAAAAAAAAAAAAAACTATTTGAGTCGGAATTTAATAATGCCTTTGTTAAGACAAGGACGTGGAGTTAACAATAGAAAAGGATTGATAACTATTTGGAAGCATGCGAATACTTGACAGTAGCAACCTACAATGAAAAAGACTAGATGTGTACGATTATTTAGAAGAGGAAGTTTATGGAGGATACGAGGATTTCAAGCTTAGTGTTCCTAACGTAAAGGAATTAAGGTTGCGAATGGAGTAAGATGGATCTAAATGAGAAACTGAAGGTGAGAGGTGGTAGTGAAGAAGATAATAAGAAGTAAATTTGTGTAAGACAATTTCGTGACACTAATCAAGAATGGATGTTGCAATTGCTAGGAATCATACAAGCTATCTGTGGAAATTGTCAGGATAAGATACTCGATTCTCTACTGGTGCCTGAAGATCGATACATTCCGAGAGATCAGGGAAATATAGGTCATCCTGGTAAATCCCCCTTGTGAGATAGGTATTTTAGAAGAAGCTCATTACTCCCGTTATTCTGTTCATCCAGGAGAGACAAAGATGTACCATGATCTCAAATCAATGTATTGGTGGGACAAAGAATAAGAAAGATAAGCGAATTTGGCTCGTTGTCCAAATTGCCAACAAGTGAAAATCGAGCATCAAAAGCCAGGAGGATTGTTGCAAGCTATGGAAATTCCAACCTGAAAATGGGAAGTGATCAACATGGATTTTATTATAGGCTTACCCCGTTCTCAGCGTAAGTATAACTCCATATGGGTAATTCCTGATAGACTCACGAAGTCAGCTCATTTCCTACCGGTTAGAACTACATAGTCAGCAGAAGAAGATATGAAGTCTAGATATCCATATTTATTTCCACCCCCAGCAGAGGTCCGAGATGAGGCACCATTGTCTTAAGGTATGTGATGCTTTCTTTTGATGCTTTTGGTCGTGTGTGGCCATGTTTTCTTGCCATTGTGGTTGTAGCCCTGTGAGGCAATGTTATTTTGGGTTGATGTGATAGGTTGGTAGTTCCATATTATAGGGGAAACTCTGGAAAAAATTTTGTAGGATCCCCGAGAACCTAACATTCGAGGACGAATGTTCCTAAGGGTGGGAGAATGTTACACCTCGGGCATTTTATATCGTTGTCTTTTGTGAATAGGCTAATGCAACCTTGAAGTGTACATGAAGTTCTTATGACTTTAAGGAGGGCATTTGGCAGCTTTAAGGTGTATACGACAAGATTTTGAAGTTATATCAATTGGTGAAACTAAGTTCGTCGAAGGAAGTAAAGTATAAGTCGTGTTTGGGGAGGCTTTTGCAATTATCGAGGTAACAATTATTTAGTAATGTCTTGGGAAGGAGTTATAGGTCTCCTTATATGGTTAATGAAGTGTTAAACAAGTGCCAAGAAGGTTCCGCAAGGATTGGAGGTTGAACAAAGCGGCTAGAGCAAGTTTCGGGAAATTCATAATTGTACGGCCATTTGTACGGACCGTATAATTTATACGGCCCATATAATGGTCCGTAGAATACTTCCAGAGGAGAGTGAGCCCTAGTAGGATTATACGGTCCAATTGTACGGACCGTATAATTTATACAGCCCGTATAATTGGCCGTATAACCGGGTCGGGTCATTTTTTTTCTCTTTCCATATATGCGACCACTTGTTCCAAATTTTCATTTCTCACTTCTCCCAAACTCTTGAAAGCTCTAGAAAATTTCACACACCATATTAACACAAACCCAAGGGAAATCAAGGATCATTTATGTCACGCTCCAAACCGATGAGCCGTGACGGGAGTCTGACCTCTAGCGACCAAACACCCCTAAACACTTATCTGAAACATACTGAACATCAATAGTCCATATAATGGCACAAACTAATCTCATAAAGAGGAAACATCCGAACTCTGTACAATCTGCGTATACATATAAACATAACATGCGGAAGAACGCGTGAAGCCGCCTAGGCCGCCATATATACCGTGCACAAAAGAATATAAGCCGACAAGGCTACATCGTCTGACTACTGCATACAACTGTCTACAGACCTCTACTGGAATGAAGTTGTAGAAAGGACGGGACAGGGCCCCGTCATACCCATCTATATATATCTCAAAAGAATGGCCTACCAAAATAGACTGCAACTCCGGATCGAATGGAGTGCACTTATCGCTGCTGGATAAGGGTCCAACTAAGCCGGACCACCTCCATGTCTACCTGTACCTGCGGGCATAAACGCAGCCCCCCCCCCCCCCGATCAACGGGGAGTTAGTACGGATAATGTACTGAATATGTAAGGCATAAAGACAACATGTATATATGTAGAAAAATCATGAATAAAATCTGAACTCATAAGCTGAAATGACTATCTGCATGAATTTGTATGAACTAGTATCTGTCTGCCTCTGACTAAATCTATATATCAAAAAACATGGGCATCCATATATATATATATATATATATATATCTAGGAGGTACACACCTCATTGTCACATCACAAAGCCACACCTTCACCCCCGTCAAGTGTGCCTTCTCTACGTATATATTCCAACATCATAGGCCACTCATGGACCACTCATAGGCCACACCTTCACCCCCTGTCAAGCGTGCCTTTCACATATACAACGTAATATCAGAGGACACACCTCCACCCCCTGTCAAGTGCGCTTCTCACTCATACCCCTGAGAACTGGAAGTGAATGCGTAATACAAGTAAAACTGAACGACAGGATTCTCAAACAATAAAATGATAGTTTGCCTCTCATGGGCCTTCACCGAACTCATACTACTAGGACGGAAATCGTAAGATCCGTATATGGGGAAAATATATGGCCGAATGGCACGGAACATCAAAACTGTATTTCTCTTAGAACTTATAAGAATAGAGTAATATGGAAACTCTCTTACTCGTTTATCGGTTCATATCATAGGATCATGCCAAAAAAAAGAAGGAATAACCTTAACATACCTTGACGTATATCAAATCGCCCAACTTCTACTTGAACTTGTAAATCTACAATTAAGATAACATAAGCCTTAATTAGGCTACTTGCTTTGCTTACTAATCATTCCCAAGCACGTATAAAGCTTAACGAATTATAGACGACCATGTCCTTTATAAGCTTACAATGATAACGCCTATGTATATCCAAATACACGTAAATCCATAATAGTCTCATGCCACTACCTTACCCTTCATCAACCTATCACTTCCACAAATACCCTTTCTTTACCTAAAATCACTAAAGCTCTTGATAGCAACTCAAATACAAGGGTAGAATCATTTACATACTCTCGAGGGTCAAGAATCCCAAGAATCACCTTAACTTCAACTCCCTAAGCTTCCCATTCTTGGAGAAACCCTAGAAACAACCTTTTTCTTCACAAGCTCGGGTTTACGGTGTCCGGGTCTTGTCAAATCTTCACTACTATGCCATAAATGTTGGGAGAGCAAAATATTAGGTTTTTCTGCTTTGGGAAAGAGAGAAATAAGACATAAGGTCGTGGACCATGTATTTATACTCGGAGAATTAAATGCTTCAGTTGTCCGATTCGACGAGCGGGCCGACGACCCGTCGACGGTCCGTCAACGTGCTCGTCGACCTGCGCCTGCAGAATGCAGGGCCGACGACCCGTCGAACTTGATCGGTGTAATGCCGCATTTTTTTTCTAATTCGGTTGTGTCGCGTCGATTCGATTCGTTCAACTTAATCCGTAAATTACTGTGAATACCGTTGGTACCATTGCACACGGGTAGGACACTTTCTATCTCCAAAACTCGGGCTCGGGTCTCAATTCCCAAGGCATACCCAACTAGAAAATCATAAGTTCTACCACTATGAAGACGAGGGGTGTAACAATTTACCAAGAATTAAGAGAATCAAGTATGGAGAGGCTCTCTAGGGTTTGTAGAGTTCAAGATTTCTTTAGGTAGTGAAGTTGGAGTTCCATTCAAGTGAGATACTTTGATCCAAAGTTCATCCCTAAATAATAAAAGGTGAGTTTTACATCTATTTCATGTTAGTAAGAGTATTTGGTTGTGGAGTAACTTGAATGAAGGAAGGAAGAAGAATATGAAGCTCAAACATGGATTTAATGATATTCTTGAATAGTAACTTGACTTGAGTCATAGTTCTTGATATGCCATGAGTATAGTCTTGTTGTAAATGACACTAAAGATGTTGAGGAAGTATTATATGAAAGGGGATATGACGTGTGTTGTAGCTATGGTTATGGATGATTTTGAACGGGAGTCTTGATAATTAAACAAAGCTTAATTTGAAGAAATCTATTGATTATGATATTACGGGGGTGTTGTTGTCGATGTTTGGGAGTTGTTTAGTATATGGAGAAGGTTGACGAAACAAAGGAAATACTGCCCAATTTTCATTAGCTCTTAGTCGCTTTAGTTTAGAATTAAGCATGTTTTAAATGATCTAATTTAGTACGAATTCTCTTGAACGTAGAGTTGCGAGTTTGGAAGAGGAGAACGTTTAGCGTCAAGACGTAAAGGTATGTTAAGGCTAGTCCTCTTTCTTTCAAAGGCATGACTCCTATATTATGATTTCCTCTCTATATTTCCATGCCTTCTTACATTCCAAAGTTGAAAGTCTAAAATTATTAGGAGTCCCTTATGAGCTAGAGACAAGATATGTTCTATGATAATGATGATGATGATCCTATTTTTCAGAGATTCCAAAGCTTATGAGATGATGCTATTATGAGTTGATTGTCACGGCCCAACCCCGTAGGCCGTGACTAGTGCCCAAGCTGGGCACCCGTACACATCTACTAACTATAATCGTCCCACGACAAACATAATAGGCACTTATACATATTAAAGGGCACGCGTCACACATATATACATATATGCATATCGTACATAAGCCTGGGAACATTCAAAACACAAACACAACTGAACAGTGACTACCCACAACCCACACATATGTCCACAGACCTCTAAGAGTAACACAGAATCATATGACGGGACAGGGCCCCGCCGTACCCCTGAATAGACATGCACATATACAACAAAAGAGTCTGTACCAAAATGTGGGCTTTGGAACGAGGGAGCACTCCAAGACAGCTGAATGGGAATCCTAAGCCGGCGGATCACCAAAACGTGTATCCGTACCGCGCAGAAACGCCCTTCGAAGAAAGCGGGTCAATACGGAATATGTACCGAGCATGTAAAGCACGAAACACAAGAAACAAGATCATACCGAAACAAGGAGTGTAGGAAATTAGTACGATAACTAAAACCATAAGGCTTGTCTTTGAAATATAAATCATGCATGTCAAAAAAACTTACCCACCCCATTATGAGACCGAGTGACATAAGAAAATAAACATCATGTACATATGTACGCATAACGTGTCCCGCCTTCAGCCGAGGGACTTGGTAAGTAAAATCATCATATACATGTACATATAGCGTGTCCCGGCCCTCTAGTGAGGGACTCGATGAATGTAGTCATAATATGCCATCCTGGCTGCCATCCCCATATCATCACATCATCGTATACATATATATATATAACAGGTGTCCCGACCCTCACGAGGGGAGCATGAACATCATAGTGAGTCGCACGAATACGTGTCCCGGCCCGGACTCAAGAAGGAAATTGAGGCGGCACGAAGAGTAAAGGAGAAACCATATGCATATAAATCAACTTTAAGACTCGATAGATAAATAGACAAATCAACGCTCGAGTATCAAACGATAGTTGCGAGAAATCAATGCTCAAGTTGTCAACGATAGTCATGATAAATCCGTTCTAAATGCCATTAGGACTACGTTAAAAGAATCTGTGGATCGTAAACATGCATCAACCCAATCCGAGCCCGCCCCGAAAGTTACTGGACATTATTCACTTTAGGACTTTTCTACGAACGTACCGGAGCGATCCGAGCCTTTCTATGAAAGTTAGAGACATTATTCAACATAAACCTTAGAAAAAAAACTTTTACGCAACCTTGAAATCCAATCACACAAAAGACATAAAGACCATAGTTCGACTATATTGAATGCGAATATCAAGAAGTGAATAAGAATCGAGACATACCTAGATCGTAAGAATAACAGTGTCACGACCCAACCCCGTAGGTCGTGACTGGTTGTCTTGAGCCGGGCACCCATACACGCTCACTAACCGCATTCGAAAGATACAAACGGCTCGTACATAACCGCACGACATGGCTCCAAACCGACGCATACAAACATATATCGTACGTGGCGCAGACGGCTTATCATAATATACATACCGTAGCAAGGCATACATATACGCAACCCTCGACGTCGCTACACGCGGGACGGGCCGCCTAAATACAACTCACACAACGCGTCCGAACAAACCGTACATAACCCACATCTATGTCTACGTACCTCTACGTAACAACAATGGTAATCGTACGACCCGGACAAAATGCCTCGCCGTACCCCCGAATAAACATAAACATGTATATCTAAGAGTATATACCCAAAAATATTCCCGAACAAAGTGGAGCACTCCGAACAAGAGAATGGAAATCCTACGCCAAGGATCACCAAAACGTGTATCCGTACCGTTGGCATGAAACACACTTCGAAGAAAGTGGGGTCCAAGATGTAATATGTACCGAGTATGCAAAGCAGAAGTACAAGCATGTTGCACAACCGAAGTAAGGTATACAGAACGTGAGCATAATAACCCAAATACCAAAGTACTTACATCCGAAATACAAATCATACATAAGCAGTACAGAAGACAAATATAGCCATCAGAATGTCCAAAATGCTTAGCTTTATTTTGAAAACATTGCCTCGCATATACTAAAAATAGAACATATCATATAAACCGATCGTTAATCCGAATCGTCAGGAACGTACGGCCCGATCCATAAATAATATAATAATGCCGAGGAACGACGCCCGATCCATATCATATAATAATGCCTAGGAACGTACGGCCCGATCCATAAATAATATAATAATGCCGAGGAACGTACGGCCCGATCCATATATCATATAATAATGCCGAGGAACGTACGGCCCGATCCATAAATAATATAATAATGATATATCACATCACACCATCGTATCTCATATCGTATCAGATTATCATATCATCAAATCATCACATATCATATCACATATCGCATACGGTCCGTAATGGGACCCGATTTTATTAACGTGGTCACCACCCATCTGGGCGCCACAACACATCATACTTCTCGGAATATTGTATACCTCCGAACACATCATACTCCGTATCACATCATATGTCATATCACATCATACTGGAAATCACATCATACTGGAATATAACATAGTGCGCACGAACATAACCGGCCCGGGATCCGCGAAAGAAGTAATACCGTAACGCACTTGTTAGCAGTCGTAGGAAATCATACGCAATGCCAAACATTCACAAAAACTCAATAGAGTAATCAAACTGATCGTTGTTTATAAGCCACACCGTAGTCAAAACAGTACTTTCTTCCGAATGTCCCTTCGTGAACATATCAAACCGAACTTCGTAAACCATAGTTACATTACTCGGAATCATAAAGATGCGAATGATTATTTTGACTCACTGTACAAATACGTGATCCTATTCGGGCCGAAAGGTAGTCAAATTGAATTCTTTCAAAAGCCATTAGAATTATACAGAAGAAGATCGCCGGACCCACGGACGAGCGTCAACCCAATCCGGGCCCGCCTACGAAAAACCATAGTCATCATATGTTATCGAATCATTATTACAAACTCAAAAGATAAGTAAACTGGTCGTACTTGAAATCGGGATAATAGTCATATCATGTCCTTTCAAAAGTCGTCAGAAATACATAAAGGAGAGTCGCGGGACCCACGAACGGGTGTCGACCCGAGCCGGGCCCGCCTACGGAAAACATAGCCATCATACATTATGGAATCATTTTTTAGCATATCGAAGCGATCCTGCCTTTCCGTCCGTGAAAGTTACGACTTTCGTAGTTTTCGAAATCATTTAGGTACAAAACTCTTTTAAAACCAAACTTTAAAACTTAGTCATACAAAAGACATAGGGACCAATATTTCATCATATCATGCATACTAAGACCAAGAAATAAAATAAGAACAAGGCATACATGGCCGGACCGCGAGAGCAGAATTTCGTGGCTCGTATCTTATCATGGGCCTAGCCAAATCCAAGACATGCCAAAGAAGGAAAAGTAAGCGTTACATACCTCGTCCGTCCTCGAAGCTAGTCCAAACTCAAACTTCGGGCTCTCTAAGATCTACAAATACGTCATAATAAGCCAAACATTAGCTAAAGGTATTTAGGACCCGATTCCAAACGAACATCAAATTCTACAGAAATTTGGGCAAAGACTCTCGTGAATACACCAACCCCGAGAATTCAACTCGGCAAATCAACAACCACAACACCAACAACCAAACTAGCAACATCACTAACCAATTCAAAATGCATTCTAACATTAAATACTCTTTCAACATAGCCCAACAACATTCACTATATTCAATTCAACGCTTACCTTTCAAGCCAACATCAACGCTTATACATTCAAATACTAGTCCGAACTCATACTAACAACACTCAAGAACATTGTAAACTATTCACACAATATTTCCAACAATCCAACAAATACTCCAATTTACCCGAAAACAGTCCCAAACCCGAGAACAATATCCATAACACATTTTTTTCTTCCGAATCATGATTTGCACCAACAATCCACACTCTAACAATGTCATTCCCATAAATACGAAAATTACATCAAATGCACAATAACCTCCAATTCAGCCCACAACACTTACGATATCACTTGAGTCAATAAACTACTATCGTCAACATAGAATTCATAACGACAACAACCAAAATACTAATTAACATTAATCCATTCCTTGTCACATAATATGGCCCATTTTCTAGCCAACACTACATATATACATATTCGATGATTCTCATCCATTTCTTCACTCTACAACACTCAGAACATGCTAACTAGACTTTAATTCATTGCTTTAACACAACACAACACATACACACATACCTGCCATGCACTACATACACAACCTCAACTCCAACATGCCATATTTCATGAATTCCTCCATTTTAACATACTACAACATGCATACACCATTCATAACACATAAAACAAGATTAAATCTTACCTTTCTTCCTTCAACTTCACAACTAGCTAGGTTACATAGGATGAAAACACGGTCAATGATCGCTCCAACAACACTTCCACGCTACTGGGACCTCAAATTAGTGGATTTGCATCAACGTAACAATTTACCTTGGGATGGCTAGAACTGACTTCAATTTTTTGCTCCTTGCCGAGAGCCTCTACGGAGTTCTTCAACTTCTTATTTTTTTTGCTAAGTGTAGAAATGAATAAAGATGACTCGCGATCATCTTTTATGCTTCCACCTAAATTACACAGTGTCCATGGCCCACACACATGTATTGACCAATTAAAATTGTCCACAAAGTGTAAAAGGGACCTATTGAAGTCCACACGGCCAACATGGCATTTTTTGCATGATTTCCAACTTTCACAAATTCCATTTTTGGTCCCAAATTTCCTAAGTGTTCCATGCCAACAAATTCATGCACAAGTTATGTCTTAAAATGAAATCGAAGGTCAAAAATCCCGACTTTGTATCCCGGAATGGTTTTGTCCCTAACTTATCATAGTTAACCCGAATTGTTCCAACGTACGAAATACAGGATATAACATAGAGTTACCCTGAGGCTCGTATCATATCATATCTTACTTACATCTAAGACATGTCAAAAGAAAGAAAGGGTAAGCTTTACATACCTCGTCCGCTTCCTAAGCTAATCCGAACTTAAGTCTCAAAGTCCTCCAAGATCTACGTAACGTCATTATATACCAAACATTAGCTATAGATACTTAGGGATTCCATCTTAAACTAGCACTTTTTTTTTACTAAATTTCCCTTTGAATT
>NW_026716522.1:0-17193 GCF_029784015.1 Lycium ferocissimum
GCACTTTTTTTTTAAAGGGAGAATCTGGAAACAATACATAAGTCTATAAATATTATGTATTTTCGATTTCATGATATTCAAATGATAATAACATGAAAGAATTCGTGCTTTGCCAACCTAGAAGATAACGAGTTCTCTGACATATCATGAAACTAGGGATAAACTATATGTTAAATTATGCCGACAAGTATGAAGAAGAATGAGGCGTACGGAGAATAATGAACATTTCCTAACATAGATAGTTAGCCTCACATACCTGTATACACTCCAAGTCTTACAACTATAGGTCTGAAATTGAGAAGAATCCCAAAAGCTTAAGTCTTGAATCCTTTAAATGGGTTTTCTTGAAAACCCTAGGTTATGAATGATGAATTCTTGCTTAATGTCGTTAACATATGTTAGAATCTCTTTTCTTGAAATAGGTTGGGATTTCTTACCTTAAGCGTATTCTTGAGTTTTGGAGAGGAAGATTTCGTCTTAGGGCTGGTGGGATTGAAAAGTGGGGGAAAAAAAATAAGACCATACCCATTTTAAGCCAAATTTTACGCAAAAACGGTGATAGTACGGCCGAAAGTATATCCGTACTTGTAGCCCATCTTTCATTTACTGCAAAAACAGTGAGGAATGGAAGAAGGACGACCTAAAAGGACGTCCCGTACTTTCTAGGCGTACATTGGGCGAAATTTCCAGCTTTTGCGCCTTTCAGTAAAACGGACATAACACCTAGAACAGAGATCCGTTGGAGCTGGGCGACCTACCTTGGAAAGGTATTTCAAAGATATACAACTTTGAAGAGGAAGTTTTCTCAAATTCGTAACAGATTTTCATGAAATGCGATTTGAAATCGGACTAGCGGGATTATCGAATCTTGAGCACCTCTCTGCTAAGCGATTTTCAACGATCATATCTCTTTGCTCCAGAACTACGATTGTACTGGAGTCCTTATATTCTGAGAAAGGAATTTCTACATACTACAACTTTCATTAAGAAACCTTTTCCAAATTCTCAACGAATCAAGGGGTTATGGGTTCCCGAAATAGGCCTGTCGACCATTTTTTTGCAAAACACACAAACTTTCAAAATTTTCCGCTAACCTCCAACGATACAAGTCTACCCTTTGTTGTAAGATACGGGATGTTACATTCTGTACTTGAGTTCTTATTCTTTGACTGTGTTGTGTCTATACTTATTTGTGAGCATGTCTATTCTTCAGTCTCTTCCTTTATATATGTTAGCTAACTGTGGTCGGCTTATGATGTCTACTCAGTACTCGTTGTTTGTATTGATGCTACCTTACTACACTCTTTTTTGGGGTGTAGAGTGGTTGATAGGTTCTATTTCGATCACTCGAGAGTGTTTCCGGAGACGATTGTTGGATACTTAGGGTAAATAGCTGCGGATACGGACTTGGGATTTCATTCTTTCCCCGCATGTAATCTCTTCCGAACTAGGTATCCTTTTAATGTTATGAGTATTGTATGGCAACATTCGGATAGTTCTTATTATATATTCGAGACTGTGTCTTATTACAGCTCTTGTCTTGACTTAGACAGGATGCCTTGGGTAGAAGATGCATTCGCACTTATTCTCTCTTTAATTGACATTGAGATTTATTATTAATTACATTGTTCTTCGACATTTATAGTTTATATGTTGGATAAGGAAGGGTTCGCCTACGGGTGGGAAATGGTAGGTGCCCGACGACTAAGCTATTTTGGGTGGCGACGGGTATAGATACCATATATGGGCGCACGCCTGAGACCTTGGGCTTGGCGGGCTCCCGCGTATCTGATGGCGATTCGAATGCGAAAACAATCATTTTGTAGCTAAACGCTGGAGACTTGCATTATAATCTTGGCAGAGTGGTGGGAGGGTTCTCCTACTCTCTACTAATCGCAAGAGGTGTGTGTGTGTGTGTGTGTGTATATATATGTCTTTTTTTTTTATAAAAAAAACATCTATGTAGCATTTTTTTGGGTTAAACATTCATAAATCTAACCAATTCAGATCGAGGTCGAGTAGGCCCACTTAAAAGGTAAAATGCTTCATGTCAATAAATTTTTCCTACATCTGGTTAAGGGTGAATCCAACCTAGGAGATTAACAAATAAAAGAATAAAAAAAGGTGAATCCAATCATCTCATCATACTTGTTACTGGTACAAGGTATATATATCTGAAACTAAGATGTCAGCAAGGTTGTCAGAGTACATGAACAATCATTTTTATATGCTTTAATTACTTTGTTGAAGGTTTTAATTAAGAATTTATTAAATGATCTCTAGCATGTTTGGTAGTAATATATTTTCAAAAGAAAAGGGGGCTCCCTTGACCATGTTTAGCAAGGTAAAACAACTTCTAATAGAGCTAGATTTCACTTCCACAGATATATTGAGTAATGGGATTTCTTTTTAGTGTTGGTACTAAGGACTTGTTATCATGACCCATTTCGCGAGTCATGATGGCACCCAAATCCCCCTGGTGGCCGAACCATCCCTTTAAGCACATAAATTTATAAGAAGGCATGCTGAAGTAAATACCAAATTATACTAAATAGCCTTGACATATATCTATAAATAATAAGTGCAGAAGTACTTAAACTGTTACAACCTCAAAATCTGGTCTAGACTTGTAAAAGAGCCGCTAAAACAAAAATACAGGGTCTGAAATAATGATATACAACTCAAAGTACTGAAGCAAAATTGTTACAATTCAAAAAATTTTGTGTCGTTTGCGTTGTAAGTAAACTAACGTAGGCCAAAAAGGTAATAGAACCCTTGTAAGGTTAAGGAGGACTTCTAACAAGTGCGAAGTAAAGGGCTAAAGGTTTCGAGATCAAGCGAATCGAAGAAATTAAGTTTGTCGTAAATTTGGGAAAACTTGGCAGAATTTTTGACAGGATTTTTGGTCCATCTTGAGATAGCCATATCTCCTAGAATATGAGGAGTTATGGAATCTATAACCAATGTAAATTCAAGTTCAATGAGTTTTCTTTGAATGCAACTAAAAAATCGCAATTCTGAAGTACAGGACATACTTTGAAGTACGGCCCGCACTTTGCCCCAAAATTCCAGAAAGTTTAAGTCGATGGACTTGTCCTATAAATTGATTTCCACGACCCTGGGTCTTCGTTTTTCTCCAAAAACAAATCCTAATAGACCCCCTAAGCTCCCCTAATCACTTCTAATCATCTCTAATTATCTTAAACCTTTTCAAGAGAAGATCAAACACTAAACCCTTAAGTAATTCCTAAAAAGTGATTGTTCTTGGTTCTACTTGGAGTTGTGGAGAGCTTGGTCCTAGAACAAGTTGTGTGAGCTAAAATTCTTCAAATACAAGGTATTTTCTTCATCTTATCTCTTATGTTGTGTTGATTTAAAGGTTTAGCATGTTTTAAAAAGTGAATTGGAGGAAAGTCATAAAGTGTTGTGTTGTAGTTGCTGAGTTCATGGACTGTTTGAGCATGTTGTCGTTGTATTGTTGAGTTAATTTCCATGCATATGGATAGTATTTAATGTTGTTGTTGTGTTGATGAGATTATACTCCTTGTTGGGAAGAAAGAAAGTGTATATTGTTATTGTATATTGGTATACTTTGGGCTGTTTGGTGTATATTCTTTGTATGGGCAGTGAAAGAAGAAAGAAGTATTTAAGGACTTTTGTAAGCTTGCTGTTGTTATTGTGGGTTGTTGTATATGTTGAGGTGATTGGAGAGTAAGGGGAAATGCTGCCCGTTTTACTTAAGAATCAAGTTGTCTGTTATATCCCGTATTTTGGTACATTGGGATAATCCGAGTTAGTCATGATAAGTGAAGGACAAGGTTATATTTTCTTCCAATTTTGTTAAAGTGTATAAGTTGCATATTCATCATTTTATTGGTATGGAGTATTAAGGGTAAATTTGTAATAAGGAAAATTTGGGGTTAAAAGTGAATTATGGAAAGTTGAACATTTCATGAGAATTTGGGGCTAGAAGTGAAATTTTGAAAATTTGATATTTTGATGAAAATGGCCATATGTGGCCATGTGTGGGGTGTGGGGCCCTCTCCCCCCCTTGGTTGGCCAAATTTAATTAGTGCAAATTATGAGGGGTACATGTGTTCATTTTCTATTTGTAGGGGCTAAGTATATATATATATACTATGGATGACGAAGCAAGACACCATTTATCATCTTTTCCACACTTGAGAAATTTCAAGAAACTTGGAGAAAAATGAGGAACTATATTCGACCTTGAGAGCAAGAAAGAAGACCAAAAATCTTCATCAAAAAAATTATTTTCCTAGCATTCCTACCAATTGGAAGGTCCTTATTAACATGGGATGATTGTTGAAGCAAGTAAAGTGTTTGTTCTTGAAGTTCTCAACTCTAGCCGAGCGAGGAACTAGGTGAAAGAAGTGAGGTTTAATCTTCTCTTTTATATGTTATGGATGGTTTGTGTATGTTGTAGTATGTGAAAATGGATGAAATTCATGAAATATGGCATGTTAAAGTGTTGGCTGTGTGTATGTAGTGGTGTGTAGGAATGAAGAATTAAGTGTATTGAGCATATTTGTGTGTTGTTGTAGTGTGTAGAAATGAATGAAACTCATGAAATTGTGATGTTGGTGGTGTGGCCGAATAGTGGGCTGATTTGGTAGGGCATGATGAACAAATTTTAATTAGTATTTTTGGTTGTTGTTGCATGGATTCTATGATGAAAGTGATGGTTTAATGATTCAAATTGAAGTTGTAATCATTTGTAGGTTGTTGGAGAAGGTAATGTGATTTTATTATAGTTTCTTGAATTTATGGAAGTAATGTTGTTAATCGTGTGGATTGTTGGTATAGTTTATGAATTTGGAAGAAAAAAATGTGTTGTTGTTGTGTTTATTGGAAATAGAGGATTTCGGGTGGAGTAGTGTATGGTTGGGTTGTTTGGAATATTGTGCGGGTTGTTGGAAATGTTCTTGAATCGTGTTTGAATGGTTTTGGATTGGTATTTGAATATGCGATCGTTGATATTAGTTTGAATGTATGAAGTTGAATTGAATATGCATAAAATATCGTCGAATTATATAGAAAAGAGTTACTAATGTTAGAACGCGTTTTGAATTCATTATTAATGTTGTTGGAATGGTTGTTGGTATTGTTGTTGATGATATTGGCCGAGTTCAATTCTCGGAGTCATTGGATTTATAGGGGAAATACTGCCCAAATTTCTGTAAATAGAGTGATGGCTTGGGATTGGATTCTTAAGTGTTTAAAGCTAATGTTTGGTGTTTAATGACGTTATTGTTGTTCTTGGAGAGCCCGAGACTTACGTTTGGATTAGCTTAGGAAGCGGACAAGGTATGTAAAGCTTACCTCTCCTTCTTTTGGCATGTCTTAGATATGGCTAAGCTATGATACGTTACGAGCCTTGGGGGTAATTCTATTCTTAAAGTCCGAGCATGTTTACGATGCTTATTTGCTTCTTGATATTGGCATCCTTATATGGTCAAGTTATGGTTTATATATCTTTGTATGATTGGTTTTCAAATATTGCATAAAAAGTTTTGTTTTCAAAAGAGTTCTCAGAACTACGAACGTCCGTAACTCTCATAGACAGAACCGGATTGCTTTGATATGCTCGTAAGTGATTCTATAACGTACAAGGACTTTAATTTTCATAGGCGGGCCCGGATTGTGCTAACGACTTTTTGAAAGAACTTGATCGCGACGTTCCTTTGGATAGTGCTAACGACTTTTTGAAAGAACTTGATATGACTACCTTTCCGACCCCCGAGTATGATTATATATTTATCTGTTGAGTCTGAAATGATGATTCGTATACTTATGATTCCGATACGTAACTATGATTTCTAAAGTTTTATTCGATATGTTCCCGAGTGATATTCGGAAGAAAACCTGATTTGACTAATGTTCGGTTTTGAACTAACAGTTCAATTTGATTATCCTATTGGGTCTTTGTAAGTGATTTGCATTGCATATGGTTCCCCACGACTCTGTTCGTGCATACTATGGTTACTTCCTTCGCCGAGTTCCGGGCCGGTATGTTTCATGCGCACTATATGATATTCTGGAGTATGATGTGTCCGGTTCGCCGAGCCCCTCCGCTATAGGGCCGGGTACCGTGTATATGTGATATTGCCGCTGGAATTTTGATCGCGGTATGTGATATTGCCGCTGGACTTTTGTCACACCCTAATCTTGATCAGGGTGTGATGGGCACCCGACCCCGTAACCGGAGCCGAGCGAACCCGCTGACCCTTACTACGTACTTTTTTGAACCGCTAAGTCAAATATATACAACAAGATTACTAAAACATTCTTTTATTGCTTTTAAATCAAGTAAAATAAGTAACTGTACGAACTTGTATTATAATACAAACTGACTCCCGAAACCCACGACTCTGTCTGCAAAGTCTCTAACCCGAACATGACATCATAGCGTGGGACTCTTGATCCGGCAACTCTCCAGAGCAAATGGAGATGCCAACTCCGCTGGAACATCTTCTATAATGGCGTCTGATCGTCTGGGTGTACCTGCGCGGCATGAAACGCAGCCCCCGAAGAAGAGGGGTCAGTACGAGCAATGTACTGAGTATGTAAGGCATAAATGATAACATAATAAAATAGACAGGACATAGACAGCATATAATAAGAGGACATGGGAAAATAAGAGGAAAAGAATCTGACTGTATCTGCTCGCCTCTCGAGGCAGAATTATGCACGCTCACTTTTACCTTAACACGTACATCCATAACCTGCATGCATTACATAATATTATTAGCCCGCGTCCGGGCCTCCCGCGTCCGGGGTAATTATATCGTGCCGCCCACTAGTGGTGGTCGTGCCCGGTCCTCTAGGCCGGTATAGTTATTTGCAGTCCACTACGCCTGCCGTAGTGGCGGTCGTGCCCGGCTCTCTAGGCCGGTTAAATTATATGCAGACCACTACGCCTATCGTAGTGGCGGTCGTGCCTGGCTCTTCTAGGCCAGTATTACATCCATTATCAGCGTGCATTGGAGCCCAATCAAAAGCTGTAACTTTATCGGAGTGACGTAAGGTCGGAAACCTCCGATTTGCATTATGGAATAACCGTGGTCGCTTTGTCTCACCTTGGAGGAACAAGTATTTTAAGGCGAGACTATCAATGGAGAGTAACTTCATGGAATAACATATAACGGAATCATAAGGCATCATTTCGTTGATTTTAAAACCGTGAAAAAGTCATTATTCAAAAAATAGCTTAGCATTTCATATCGTCACATTCGTAGTAGGACCATAGCTTTGGCATTCTCATCATAGATTTCTTCTCATATCTGCATCGTCATTATCATCATGGGACCATAGTCGTCGTCTTAATCGTTAGGACTTTCAAGATTGTAAAACTTGGTTTTTGAAGAAAAATGAATATTTTGGAAGACACTTGCAAACTTTTTGTAAGGAAAATCATGCTTTGGGGTCAAGGGTTTAGTTTAAACAACTATTGTTTTAGGGTCGGAATGATAGCTAAGAACCTCACTGACTATAATGCGGAAATAAGCCTAGTAGGACAATAGGAGGGAATTCGGGAATAGTGGGCCCACCTCGGATCAAATGAGGTGGCGTACACAATTTACGTATAATACGCTTCATGACAATACTTATGGAAGTTTTAGGGTAATCGGGTCCTAATCATGCAAGTTCCAAGTGTTTGGACCTTTCTTTCAAGCATTCATGAACGTTTACTTCAACATTACTTGAATGAATAGTAACTAATTTCAATCTCGGATTTCTAGGATTAGAATAGTCCCCGAGACACGTTTTCTAGCCTAATACATCTAAGACATGCCAAAGAAGGAAAGTAAGACCTTACGTACCTTTTTCCGCTTCTTCCGCTTCTCCAAATTCAAAGGTTGCAAATCCGCCAAAATCTACAAATTGGTCATGTTTACCAAACCTTAGTTAGGGCATTTATGAGTTGATTCTTTAGAATAGCACTTTGTCTGCCGAAATTTCGGCAAAGATTTCCCCTGTAAATACACCATACCACCAAGTTCAACTTGGCCAATTTCAACAACAAACCCGAGAATGAGACTCGGCCAACATTATCACAAGCAATGCCAACAATTATTCCCAATAATGCTTACAATATTCACAATGATTCCATAGTACCCGAAATCTTCAACAAAGATGTAATCACACATTTTTCTTGTTCTAAATTCATAAATCATATCAACAACCACTCATTATCAACATCATTCATGCAATGTGAGAATTCAAACTAATGTCGCATTAACTTTTTCAACATTCCGATAATGATCACAACTTCATTCCCAACCACCAAACCTACATTTTTCCACCCTAGAATCCATAATAACAATACTAAAATATCAAATAGAATTAAGTCACCATACTTGCCAATCTATACCTCATTCGGCCACACTAGTAACATCCATATTTTCCATGAATTTTCCATGCTTTCTATACATTACCACAACAACCAACAAGCTATATACACTTAATCCATTTTTTCTACACAATACAACACATACACGGCCAACCACTATGCATGCACGGCCACACTTCAATACACAAGATTCCATGTTTTTCATTCATTTCTCCATACTACAACATATACCAAGCATCCATAACACATAAGAGAAGATTGGTTCTTACCTTTTTCTCTTCAACATTCCCTCTTGGCTAAGGTTGCTAAATTGATGAAACAAGCATCTTATCTTCCGAAATAACTACACCACGTTGTAGATGGCCCTTGAATTGGTAGGAATACATGGAGAAAATAATTTCTAGAACAAGATTTCAAGGGGGCAAAATTACTCCCCCTTGGCCGAATACACTCTTTGCTCTTCTTCTTTTTTTTTTTTTTTTTTTGTTCTTATTTCTCTTCAATGAAATAACACCTCTCTCATATATATATATATTGCTTGCATGTGAGGGGCACATGCCCCCTCTCTAGATTTTTCTTTTCTTTTTTCCTCTTTCTTTTATTTTCTAGAATTTTCTTTTCTTGAGATTTTTCTAAAATAAAAGATGACTTCTTTGTCATCTTTTTTATTCTTTTTCTCCTCTTTTCTCTAGACTTTTCTTCCTTTTTCTTGAAATTTTCTTAAATCAAAAGATGACCAATATCTTGCCATGTACACTTTGGTCCATATTTATTCATCACATGGCCAATATGGCCCTTCATGAAGTTTCTTGAACACCATGTGAAATTTTCATTTTGCCCCTAGCCTTTCACATTATTCCCATGATGCCACTTTGTGAATTTCCTTTTTCACCCTCGACCTTTCTCAATATTTCCGTCCAATAATATTCATAAATAATATTCATAACCAACTTATGCACTAAAATAAATTTTGAAAATAGTCTCGTCCTTAATTTCTCACCATTATCTCAAAATATTCAAATGTGCAAAAATGCGAGGTGTAACATCCTTCCCCCCTTTTGGAACATTCGTCCTCGAATGTTCAACTAGTCTTACAGGGTCGTATAAGCACCTCGGGGGAGCTCCCTTTTCAAAGTTATTTTCCAGTCTTCATATTAGCTCTTAAGTTATCCCATACCGTTCTCTTTGTCATATTCTTTCTCTTTATATACGTCCATTTTCTGGCGTCGCACTACTCAAGTTTGGGCGAACTTCTCATATTACCTTAAACATTATTCGGACTTCTATCCACTCATTGTCGGTTTCCCCCGACCTTACTAATTCACTTCAATAAAGGGTCCCCTCAGTAGCTCAAGCGTTCATGTCAAACACACTACCGTATCAACTGTCTTTATCTCATCCTTACATTTCTCTCACCTGCTTCCCCCCTTTTGGGGCGCACCTATACCATTATCCATTTATACTTCGTCTCATATCCTCATTCCCAATCTTAATCTATAGTGGAGTAACAATAGCTTACTTTGCAACACTTGTACCATTTACTCTTGCTGTCTCTCGAACTTCGGTACCCTTACTCGATTAATGCCTTTCATACCGTAACTTCGGTTGCTGGGATTTACATGTCCACCGATACAATCATATTTGGGATATTCTATACCTTCATATATACATATGTATAATTACTATTAACTAGCCCACAAAATACATCCAAACGCTGTTCAAGCCTATCCTAATTCTAGGGCTATGATGTACTTCCTGTCTTTTCGCCGAGCAAGTCTGTCTCGTCCTACGCGTCTTCTTATGATCTCCAATTATTCCATACACTCTAGTTTCCCTTAGGTTGCTCCGACCTCTCCCGTTGTCTCGATGTTCGAATATGTAGAATTTCTTATAAACTTCCCGGGGTCACCCATCCTAGAATTGCTCCCTCCTCCCCGGCACGCTTAACCCAAAAACTTCACCGGAATTCGGTGACTTAATGTCGATATTTTCACGTCCGCTTTTTCACATGGCCTTTACTACTCGATCTGAAGCCAACCAAAGCTTTACAATTTCCGAGATATTCTCGTAATACGTCCTTTCTTTTACAATGACTGTTTTGCCCTTCTCTTTTCCCGATGTCCACCTTCCGCCTACATGTATGGCTATTTCCAGTCTGGCGCCCAGCTCCTCGTAACAGAACAAGTATATTAATCCAAATTTCACCTCTTTTGACCTCCATATCATTCCTCGCCTTTTCCGCCGATGCGGGCGCCTACGGAATCGACGATTAATATAAGGAATCTTATTTCCTATGTCTTGGCTCTATCGCACGATCTAATGACGGAAAGAAGGTCAACCATTCCTAAATGCCCCGCAGCCTCCTGTTTATAAATGTGGCCGGCTTCACACCCATAAACAGGACTCTACCGGACACGACTTTGCAGACAACCCCTGGACCGACCTGCTCTGATACCACTTTGTCACACCCTAATCTTGATCAGGGTGTGATGGGCACCCGACCCCGTAACCGGAGCCGAGCGAACCCGCTGACCCTTACTACGTACTTTTTTGAACCGCTAAGTCAAATATATACAACAAGATTACTAAAACATTCTTTTATTGCTTTTAAATCAAGTAAAATAAGTAACTGTACGAACTTGTATTATAATACAAACTGACTCCGAAACCCACGACTCGTCTCGCAAAGTCTCTAACCCGAACATGACATCATAGCGTGGGACTCTTGATCCGGCAACTCTCCGCAGCAAATGGAGATGCCAACTCCGCCGGAACATCTTCTATAATGGCGTTCGATCGTCCGGGTGTACCGCGGCATGAAACGCAGCCCCCGAAGAAGAGGGGTCAGTACGAGCAATGTACTGAGTATGTAAGGCATAAATGATAACATAATAAAATAGACAGGACATAGACAAAAGATATAATAAGAGGACATGGGAAAATAAGAGGAAAAGAATCTCGATCAGACCGCTCGCCTCTCGAGGCGTAATTATGCACGCTCACTTTTACCTTAACACGTACATCCATAACCTCGCATGCATTACATAATATTATTAGCCCGCGTCCGGCCTCCCGCGTCCGGGGTAATTATATCGTGCCGCCCACTAGTGGTGGTGGTGTGCCCGGTCCTCTAGGCCGGTATAGTTATTTGCGGTCCACTACGCCCGCCGTAGTGGCGGTCATGCCCGCTCTCTAGGCCGGTTAAATTATATGCACCACTACGCCTATCGTAGTGGCGGTCGTGCCCGGCTCTTCTAGGCCGCATTACATCCATTATCGCGTGCATTGGAGCCCAATCAAAAGCCGTAACTTTATCGGAGTGACGTAAGGTCGGAAACCTCCGATTTGCATTATGGAATAACCGTGGTCGCTTTGTCTCACCTTGGAGGAACAAGTATTTTAAGGCGAGACTATCAATGGAGAGTAACTTCATGGAATAACATATAACGGAATCATAAGGCATCATTTCGTTGATTTTAAAACCGTGAAAAAGTCATTATTCAAAAAATAGCTTAGCATTTCATATCGTCACATTCGTAGTAGGACCATAGCTTTGGCATTCTCATCATAGATTTCTTCTCATATCTGGCATCGTCATTATCATCATGGGACCATAGTCGTCGTCTTAATCGTTAGGACTTTCAAGATTGTAAAACTTGGTTTTTGAAGAAAAATGAATATTTTGGAAGACACTTGCAAACTTTTTGTAAGGAAAATCATGCTTTGGGGTCAAGGGTTTAGTTTAAACAACTATTGTTTTAGGGTCGGAATGATAGCTAAGAACCTCACTGACTATAATGCGGAAATAAGCCTAGTAGGACAATAGGAGGGAATTCGGGAATAGTGGGCCCACCTCGGATCAAATGAGGTGGCGTACACAATTTACGTATAATACGCTTCATGACAATACTTATGGAAGTTTTAGGGTAATCGGGTCCTAATCATGCAAGTTCCAAGTGTTTGGACCTTTCTTTCAAGCATTCATGAACGTTTACTTCAACATTACTGAATGAATAGTAACTAATTTCAATCTCGGATTTCTAGGATTAGAATAGTCCCCGAGACACGTTTTCTAGCCTAATACATCTAAGACATGCCAAAGAAGGAAAGTAAGACCTTACGTACCTTTTTCCGCTTCTTCCGCTTCTCCAAATTCAGGTTGCAAATCCGCCAAAATCTACAAATTGGTCATGTTTACCAAACCTTAGTTAGGGCATTTATGAGTTGATTCTTTAGAATAGCACTTTGTCTGCCGAAATTTCGGCAGCATTTCCCCTGTAAATACACCATACCACCAAGTTCAACTTGGCCAATTTCAACAACAAACCCGAGAATGAGACTCGGCCAACATTATCACAAGCAATGCCAACAATTATTCCCAATAATGCTTACAATATTCACAATGATTCCATAGTACCCGAAATCTTCAACAAAGATGTAATCACACATTTTTCTTGTTCTAAATTCATAAATCATATCAACAACCACTCATTATCAACATCATTCATGCAATGTGAGAATTCAAACTAATGTCGCATTAACTTTTTCAACATTCCGATAATGATCACAACTTCATTCCCAACCACCAAACCTACATTTTTCCACCCTAGAATCCATAATAACAATACTAAAATATCAAATAGAATTAAGTCACCATACTTGCCAATCTATACCTCATTCGGCCACACTAGTAACATCCATATTTTCCATGAATTTTCCATGCTTTCTATACATTACCACAACAACCAACAAGCTATATACACTTAATCCATTTTTTCTACACAATACAACACATACACGGCCAACCACTATGCATGCACGGCCACACTTCAATACACAAGATTCCATGTTTTTCATTCATTTCTCCATACTACAACATATACCAAGCATCCATAACACATAAGAGAAGATTGGTTCTTACCTTTTTCTCTTCAACATTCCCTCTTGGCTAAGGTTGCTAAATTGATGAAACAAGCATCTTATCTTCCGAAATAACTACACCACGTTGTAGAGGGCCCTTGAATTGGTAGGAATACATGGAGAAAATAATTTCTAGAACAAGATTTCAAGGGGGCAAAATTACTCCCCCTTGGCCGAATACACTCTTTGCTCTTCTTCTTCTTTTTTTTTTTTTTTTGTTCTTATTTCTCTTCAATGAAATAACACCTCTCTCATATATATATATATTGCTTGCATGTGAGGGGCACATGCCCCCTCTCTAGATTTTTCTTTTCTTTTTTCCTCTTTCTTTTATTTTCTAGAATTTTCTTTTCTTGAGATTTTTCTAAAATAAAAGATGACTTCTTTGTCATCTTTTTTATTCTTTTTCTCCTCTTTTCTCTAGACTTTTCTTCCTTTTTCTTGAAATTTTCTTAAATCAAAAGATGACCAATATCTTGCCATGTACACTTTGGTCCATATTTATTCATCACATGGCCAATATGGCCCTTCATGAAGTTTCTTGAACACCATGTGAAATTTTCATTTTGCCCCTAGCCTTTCACATTATTCCCATGATGCCACTTTGTGAATTTCCTTTTTCACCCTCGACCTTTCTCAATATTTCCGTCCAATAATATTCATAAATAATATTCATAACCAACTTATGCACTAAAATAAATTTTGAAAATAGTCTCGTCCTTAATTTCTCACCATTATCTCAAAATATTCAAATGTGCAAAAATGCGAGGTGTAACAACTTTTGACCGCGGTATGTGATATTGCCGCTGGATTTTTGACCGCGTATGGATATCGTTACTTTGACCGCGGTATGTCGGGTTTCAGATATATGAAATCTTCTCGGGAGTGGGATATGTTATGGCGCCAATGACGGGCGGGCGACCATATTCTAAGAGCCCTATGCATGATTTGTATTTTGGAAAATAAACACTTTGGTATTTTGAATTTGCATTTACTTTCTGTACTTCTGTGGGATACGAAGTTGGATGTGATATGATAATATGATAAGATGATGATATGATGATTCTGTTTACCGAGTCCCTCACTGGAGGGCCGGGATGCGTTTTATGTTATATATATGTATTCTGGAATATGATCAGTTGGTATCGGAGCCGGTGGTGGGGCAAACCCAATGGTGGGGCAATCCCACATTGGTTTAACCAAATCCCACATCGGTAATGTCAAAATCATATGATATGTTCTATTTTCCGTATATGTGAGACAGAAATGTTTTTCAAAAGAAAGCTAGACATTTTGGCATTCTGATGGTTATATTTGTCTTCTGTACCGCTTATGTATGATTTCTACTTCAGATGCACGCACTTTGGTTTCCGGGTTGTTATGCTCACTTTCTGTACCCCCTATTTCAATTATGATCTCATCTTCCGTATTTCACGCTTTGCATACTTAGTACATATTTCGTACTGACCCGCTTTCTTTGGGGGCTGCGTTTCATGCCGCGCAGGTACCCACAGATGAGTAGGTGATGTTAGCAGAAGATGTTCCAGCTGGATAGGCGAGCTCCATTTCCTCGGAGGCCGCCGAGTCGAGTACTTTTGTATGTGTGTCCGGTTATGGTAGAGACTTTGCGTACGTTGTCGTGTGAATGAGATGTCGCTTTGTAAGCGGCTATGTAAGCCGATGTATCATTACGCTTACTGTTACAGATTTGTTATGTTTACAGATTTCATACGATACTGGTTTTATTTGATTTGACAAAGATAAAAGGCATGTTTGTTTTCGAAAAAAAAAATTTCATTATGTACTTGTGTCATGTTTCGCGGGCCCAGTATGATTATGAGTATGACGAGAGTCAGCGGGTTCGCTCGGCCCTAAGTAAGGGTCGAGTGCCCATCATGCCCTATCGAAAATTAGGGTGTGACAAATTGGTATCAAAGAAGTTCGTCCTAGGGGTTGTCTGCAAAGTCCTGTCCAGTAGAGTCCTGTTTATGGTGTGAAGCGCGCCACATTTATAAACAGGAGGCTACGGGGCATCTAGGGTGGTTACTCTTCTTTCACATCTGAGATCGTGCCATAGAGCCAAGTCATAGGAAATAGGATTCCTCGTACTAACTTTTGATTTCAGCGGAAGGTCGGCATCGACAGAAGAAAGTGATTGACGATGTTGGAAGTTATAAAGCCCACAGGTAAGCAAAGGTATGAAAGGTATATGCCAAACAAGGTATTGAAGTATGATCGAAATGTAAAGTTGAAAACCGAAAGGGAAAGTAAACAGGAAAGTGTAACAAGTGCAGTTTGAGTTGGACCTACGAGGTAAGTCCATCATTTTCAGACCGTTATGGATATTGGGAGCCCTGTGCGGCTGTGACACGATACGATATGATATGATATGTATATATGTATTTTGTCCCTGTGAGGCATTGTTGGTATTTTCTGCGTACAGGTTTTGAGATAGTAAGAAATATAGAGGAAACTCTGCCGAAATTTTTCGAGAAATAAAAGAGAATGAGATATGGGTCTGTGATATGTTTTGAAAGGTTGTGTCAATAATAAGGGTAAGATTTGGCCAAGTTGCAAGTACGGCTGATTTTGAAAAATAAGTTAATAGCTGGATTGATGGTAATGATAATCGGAGGTCGATACCGATATGGTAAAAAGAATTTGGAAAGGGTTTGTGATATTAAGAGATGATTTAGAAGAGGTTGGCCGAAAAAGAAAAAAAAAAGGGGTTAAGTTTGGAAAGTGTCAACATAATGATATTTGGGAAAGAAAGAAAGCGAGTAAATGAAAGGCAAGAGGATCAAACTGTCGGAATAAAAGTGCCGCCTAAGTGAGACTGGAAATACGGGAATAGGGAAAAATATAATCGGGTGATAGTATAAGTATGCCCCTAAAGGGGGGGGGGAGCGAGTGCGAGAGATGCGAGTGCGAGAGATGCAAGTGTAGGATAAAGAAATGACACGAGATAATGTGCCTAGAATGTTACAAGTTGAGCAAAGGGAATTACAAGAAGGAAAAGTTTAAACCGAGATATATTGGACCTTATTACGTTATTCGCAAGGTAAGAGGAGATGGAAAAGAAAAATGGTTGGTAGAAGAGATCGCGTGCTATGGTAATAAAGGAAACCCCCCGAGATCCTTAAGACCCTATGCGACTAGTTGAACATTCGAGGACGAATGTTCTAAAGGGGGGAAGGATGTTATATCCCGTATTTTGGTACATTGGGATAATCCGAGTTAGTCATGATAAGTGAAGGACAAGGTTATATTTTCTTCCAATTTTGTTAAAGTGTATAAGTTGCATATTCATCATTTTATTGGTATGGAGTATTAAGGGTAATTTGTAATAAGGAAAATTTGGGGTTAAAAGTGAATTATGGAAAGTTGAACATTTCATGAGAATTTGGGGCTAGAAGTGAAATTTTGAAAACTTGATATTTCATGAAAATGGCCATATGTGGCCATGTGTGGGGTGTGGGGCCCTCTCCCCCCCTTGGTTGGCCAAATTTAATTAGTGCAAATTATGAGGGGTACATGTGTTCATTTTATATTTGTAGGGGCTAAGTATATATATATATACTATGGATGACGAAGCAAGACACCATTTATCATCTTTTCCACACTTGAGAAATTTCAAGAAACTTGGAGAAAAATGAGGAACTATATTCGGCCATGAGAGCAAGAAAGAGAAGACCAAAAATCTCCATCAAAAAAATTATTTTTCCTAGCATTCCTACCAATTGGAAGGTCCTTATTAACATGGGATGATTGTTGAAGCAAGTAAAGTGTTTATTCTTGAAGTTCTCAACTCTAGCCGAGGGAGGAACTAGGTGAAAGAGGTGAGGTTTAATCTTCTCTTTTATATGTTATGGATGGTTTGTGTATGTTGTATATGTGAA
>NW_026716523.1:0-27866 GCF_029784015.1 Lycium ferocissimum
ACCCCAGGCCCCCCCCTCGGAACATGGACTTAAAGAATAAGCTCGTAGGGGGGGCCCCGGGCCCCCAAATGCCCCCACGAAGTCCCCTTTTCCCGAGGATAGGCTGCAACAACGAGTATCGGCAAACGGCCCTAGAAATAAATATCTCCCTTTCTTAGCTTGCCCCTTTGGACTTTTTGGAGTGGGAAGATGACCTAGAGCTATTTTGGGGGGTGGAGACTAAGACCTAAGCTAGGGTAATGTAACGACCCGCTAGGTCATTTGGGGGTCACTTGAAAACTAGACCTCCTTGGATTTTTTGGGGGCCCGCGGGTGAGCCCGAAAGCTTGATTTTATTTTCTGTACGTGTTATTTTTTTTTTTTTAGGGACCTTGGGTTTTTTTTGGGATTTTGGGGAATGGGTTTCCAAAATTTAGCTCTTGGTCAAAATGGGGCCCCGGCGGGTGGGGGGGCCCCTTGGTGGGTCCGTCGTAGTGGGTTGTGGGTCGCCCCCCGGGGGAAAGGTTGGACTTTTGAGATCCCCCTAGCGGAAAGCTCCCGCTATAGCAAGCCCCTTTTATGGGTGCAAACCCCCGGGCCCCGGTTTGGGAAAAAGGGAATTCGTATTTTATATTTTTTTATTAAAACCCCCTTCCCCCACATCCCAAAAGGGGTTTTTAAAAAAGCTGTTGGGGCCCTAAAATTAAGGTAGGCCTAAAGTGCGTTTAAAAAGGCAACCCCCAGCTTATTTTTTTTTAATTCCATCATCATGATTGATTCCATGGTATTAAAAGGGCCATTAATGGTGAAGGGAAAGGGGTTTAAAAAACCCTAGAAAAGAAACCCTCGTTAATGAATGGGTTGTTGTTTTATCATTTTTAATCCTCAAATTTAAATTTCACTTTATAGGATGAGGGTTTTAATGGTGGAATTTGGGAAGGGAACCCCTGGGGCCATAAAAATGATAACTTTGGTATAAAAGCCGAAAAAGAGTTAGAATGATTAGAAAACCCATGAATGGATAAAATATGAAAATTTTGGGGTTGATTTTTAATGATAATTCACGCTTAGTGATAGTTGAAATTGAAAAGGGAAAAAGATTACAGTTGGGTTTTTTTCCCCTTGTTGTATTGTTGGAGAAAGATGATTCGAATACTCTATAGCATTATATTTTTTTTTTCTTTGAATGTGCGGAAGCTTTAAAAAAGGGAAAAAGCTTTTTGGAGTCTCCCCTTTTTTCCCGGTTCGGCTTTCGGGGTAGGTTACGGTCTATTTGAGTTAGACTTTGATTAGTTGATTGTATTATTACGAAATTGATAGAAGAAGCATGATTAGGGCTTCGACAAAAAGGGTGTGGTTAGAAATTTCCCTAGATTTGGGTATTGATTGTTTAAATTTAAATTTAGGAATTATGAAATGAAAAAGAAGGAGTTCATAAATGTTTTCTTCTTGTTGACTTGGAGGTTCCCCATTCATGTTATTGATTGTTAGTCTAGATATGACTTGTGACATGGTGACTTACGTTCCACGATATTGATTTGTTGATTGTTTGTTTTTTGTTTGTTTTCGAGCAAAAAGCCTTTTGATGAAAGATATTACAAAAAAGAAAGGCATATTTGACGGGGGGTAGGGATATGGCCTAAGTTAAAGGCTCGTGATCCAAAAGGGAAAAATTTTGGGAAGGGGAGGGGGATATGGAAAACCTGGGTCCTTGGTCAACCAATGGGGGAAAAATACCTTTAACATGTGTGTACGGATATGTGACATAGTTGGGAAAGATTTTGTTTTCGATTGTGTTTGGTGATTACGTGGGGCGGGTTATTCTTATTATTTCTATGTGTGTAGATTTACCTTAAAACTGTGTTGGGCGTATTTAGGTGTTGGATGATTCTGTTGATAGTTCTTTAGATTATGGTTTGTGGCTATCTTCTTTTTTTGATTTTATGATTGTATGCATGATCTAATCTTAATCGACCTTTTGATATCTCCCCGAATTTCTGGGGTTTGTCGATACTCCTTAGTGCTTTCTTTTGGTGCATATTGTGATCTGAGACTTTTCCCAGACCTCATTTTAGCTTGAGCCCCCCTTCCGGATTCGGGGGGGTTTTATCCGACCGTTTTTAAGGTCTTTCCCTTTTTTGATTTCTATTTCATTTCGGTCTTTATGATTTTCTAGGCAGTGGTTTTTTCTTAGACGGTTAAAATTTTAAATCTTGTCGAAAGACTTTCGGATTTTGGGGGTTTTAATTGTTTAGACTTCCCGGGTTTTATTTATTTTGGCATGACTAGACTTTTGGAGATAAACCCTTGGTATTCCTTGAATGCTTTAAAATTAGCTAAGTAAGGTTTATAATGGTTTGGATGGTTGGTTAAATAGATTGTTCCCCTTTGGGGATTTTTGTGGGGGCCCTTGATGTGGCGTGATTTTTTTTGCCACTTTGATGCTTTTTATAAGTTGTAATTGTTTTTTTTGCAAGTCTATGTGATTTACGTGTTTTTATTGGATTTCCAAAAATATTAAGTGTTTTGATGGCAAAAGTTGGAGAAGAGGGGAAAATGCGGAAAAGTGGGAGAAAATAACAAATCATTGAAGGGGGCAATTTTACGGAAGTAAGTGATGGGAACGGAGAAATTTGCCGGGGTAAATATCCGTATAATGTTCCGATGTTGATTCCCCCAAAGGGCCAAAAACCGCGGAACAATTATACGGACCGCTAACTTTGGTTGTCCCAAAATTTCGTAAAAAAGCAAGAGGCGGGTTTTACGGTTGAAGGAAACAAATTGATGGTGGAAAAGGGTTTTTCGGTCGTGGGGAAAGGACGGCAGACAATTTTTCTTTTCACTTCTCCCACTTAGGGTCTTATAAATACAATATAGGTTTCTTGTACGAAGGAAAATCGGTTTTTTTTTATTCTTCTTAACACTAAATATTCATAGTTTTGGAAGTCTTTTGGATTACAAACAATTGCAACTAATTTCTCCTCAATACCAAGCAATCAATTCGTAAGCATTATGATCTAATTATTTCTAATTGTTCTTCTTCTTCATGAGTAGCTAAATTTCTTACTAGGGTTGTTAACCAATGATGGGTGTTTTGTGATTGGATTTGTGATTGATAGCCATTTTTGGATTGTTAGGGTTTATTTTTTCCCTCTTCTTCATTCATAATTAATGGTTGCAAGGTGATTAAAGCCATAAACCTTGAGTTATTTGGGAAAATAATTAGGGTTGATAAGAATAAATAAAAAGAACTCAAAACTTTAAACTTTGTTTAGTAAATTCACTTAGGAAAAGAAAATTTACTTGGCATAGTTAACCGTTCTTCATATAAACTTTCTTATATTTGGGAAAATCATAGAAAGAAATAATCTTTATTTATTGGGAAATAGTAGAATTCACATAGAGGTTAAGGCATTCATATAGCAATCCATTAGAAGTATATCAAGATCAATACCCTGATCATACCCCTTTCTAAAGGGGACACAACCTTGGTTTCTTTTATCCTAAATTACACATTCAAAGAATTAGTTAGCCATTAGTCCCAAACCAACTTTTACCAAAATCATCGGATTAAGACATTAGACCTAAATTAAGGATCCTACAACTTTAGTAACCTTTTCCCCCATATTCCTAAGGATTCGACCCAAACCTCGTTGGTTTACTATATTTGACAACTCGCGAAACATCGCGTTATACCATTAATAGGTGTAATTTGAGCGTATCAAATTTTGGGGCTGTTCGAATACGGTTTTTAAATTACTAAATAGTGATTGCTTTGATTGAAGTCTTTTGCTTATTCCATCACACCTTGTTTGCTATTCCTTGTAAACGGGTGAACATGAATCGGAATCGGCAAAACCAACGTCGTAACCGGGGGGAAACAAATTTAATAATCGGGTGAATGAATCGGATGAAGAGAATGTTTTCGCCGATCTTATTCTAGAGGAGGACTATGCGTACGCAATTGTTCATCCTCGAGTTGGGTACAACGTAAACATTGACTCTCTTTATACCGATTGTTGAGGCTTGAGTGCTACGTTCGAAACTTCTATCGAGAATGACCCTCGTAAATCATTTGCGTAATTTTGTGGAAATGTGTGCGAATCAACACCAAAACAAAAGAACAAAAAGATCTTTATTCGGTAGCGTTATTCAAATATTACTTAGTTAAGATGCAGACGCGGTTAGAAGAGCGCCGAAATTCTATTACAACATGGCGAGAGATGACGGCGGTTTTCTCCAAGAAATAGTACCACTCCTAGTAAAGGTTGGATTCGTGACAAGATCTGAATTTAAGCGACGTCGGGAGAACGATTACTGAAAGCTTGGGAGAGATTCAAGTATTTGCCAAAAGATTGAATCATGGTTTCCGGAGAGAACATATTAATGGAGAAGTTCTACCGAGGTGGATCTAGTGATGCGATCGATTTGCCTAGCAAATCTGGTGATGGTTGTTTTATGAATAAATCTTAACGAAGAGTGACCAAACATTACACCTCGAAAAACTTTTCCATTGATGCACGGTGAATAGGCTATGAAGAGCCACGAAGTATACGATATTTCAATAAGTAAGGAATGACATTTGATGACCCTAATTATGATTTCAAAGACATTCGAGGTTAAACGAAGAAGTTAACCAAGAGAAAGGCGAGGTATACGTTATGTATCGGAAAGGATTTATGAGTAACGAATTATTGATGGCTTAATGATGTTTTGGAGAAGAGTTATAATGTCCTTAGATTGGTATTGAGGTGTTAAACAAGTGTCGAAGGTTCCATAAGGTTGTCGACCAAAGCAGGTCGACGAACGAGATTTGGAAAAACAATGGATTGTATGGTCCACTATACGGACCGTACAAAAGATACTGGTCGTATGTATGGCCGTATAACCTTGTCCGGAGAGAAGAGCCTCCACTGGAACCATTATACGGTCACATACGGGCCGTATAAAATGTACGGACCGTATGTGTGTCGTATAAATATGTCGGGACGGCTTTTTTTGAGTTTTAAATAAGGGACCCAAGTTCATTATTTTCATTTCCCATCTTCTCATTTCCCTCTCCTCACCTTAAGAACTCTCTAGAACCTCTCACACTTCCCATACAAGAATCCAAGAGAAATTTATGATCAACTTCTATCAAACCAACAAGAATCAAGTGTATGAAAAAACATTGAAGTTCATCCAAGCTAAGGAATTCCAATGGAAGTGAACTAGGGTTTTGGTGCAAGAGAAGTATTTCCACTCAAGGATTGTTCCTACACTATCTAAGGTAAGTTTTATGATCTTTCCATGTTGTTTAGAGTATTGAGAAGTTGAAACACTTGGATTGTAGAAGAATATAGAAAATGGGTCATGAATGTGGGAATAGTGTCATTTTGAGTGAAAGCTTGAATGGAGTCATGATTATTGATATGTTGTGATTGTAAGTATGTTATGAATGACATTTAGAACATGGGATAAGCATTATATGTGAGGGAACGTAATAGTGAACTATGACCATGATTATGGAGGAATTGAAGTGAAATTGTAAAATGTGGATAATGTAGATGAATGATGATTGTTGCTTATAATATTGTGAATGTTGTTATGGATGTTTGGGAGTTGATATGGAATGTGGGGAAAGTTGTATAAACAAAGGAGATGCTGCCCGATTTTCTCTAGCTTTAGTAGGCACGTTCTTATAATCGATTAGCTAATGTTGATGCGAACTTTCTTGAAGGTAGAAACGCGAGCATCGAAGGAGAACAATCAAGTGATAGAATTGTTAAACGAAAGAGGTATGTAAGGCTAGTCCTTTCTTTCTAAGGCATGACTCTATGGTATGAATCTTCCTACCTTTCTACGACTTCTCTACATATATGTATATACCGGAAATGATGAGTCCGTTATAAAGAGCTCGTTGAGATAAAGTTAAGAAATGTGTTATGAATATGATGATGAGCCCAATGAGCTCATGATATGATATTATGAAGCTAATGACCTTCATACGATTCTACGATATTATTCATTGTTGCTAGACCCACCTTATGATGCTAGTCCTTTCTTTCTAAGGCATGCCTCCTATGGCATGAATCTTCCCACTTTCCCACGATATTCCTGCATAACGAAAATTATGAGTCTATGACTATATGGAGCTACATATGTATAGGATGAAGAAAAGAGATAAGACACGAGTATGAGAATGGATGATGATGATGAGTTTAAGTTTAAAGAATCCTAAAGCGAGATATGATGCCCATGAAGTTATTGATTCTAAGTATGGATCCATTGATGCCTTTCTTATGTACACTCACCTTAAAACGTTATTCCCTTCAAGGTGAGATATGATGATTATGATTACTCCATAATGTAATCGGGGGTCCACGACCTTATGTCACCCCGACATCGTCATAGTTGCCTTCAATGTCCTAATGTGTGCTTTAATGATAGATGTATGGTAATGCTAAGGATGATGTTGATTTCATGTATGTATTTTTAAGTATATGTATGTATGTATGTATGTATGTATGATAGAATCGAGTCTCGAAAGGGCCGAGTACGGATAGCATCGAGTCCCGAAAAGGCCGAGTACGGATGTCATTGAGTCCTGGGAGGGCCGAGTTCGGATAGCATCGAGTCTCGGGAGGGCCGAGTACGGATAGCATCGAGTCCGGGAGGGCCGAGTACGGATACATCGAGTCCGGGAGGCCGGTACGGATATATAGTCCCGGGGGTACGTGGCTGTACGAGCCTATTGCATTGTACGTGGTTATTGCATATGTAAGCATGTCGATGTAACAAGTGTATCTTTAGGTGAATAAAGGGGTAAATACATATGACGAATGTTAAAAAATATTATGAGAAATGAACTGTTCTTTTATTTTATGCTATCCCTCATGCTCTTATTATGTTTATTATGATGCCTTACATACTCGGTACAATTGTTCGTGCGACGTCCGTTTTCTTTGGACGCTGTGTTCATGCCCACAGGTAGACAGGGAGGTGACCCAGATTCATAGGAGCTACTAGCAGACTTTGAGGGCACTCCATTATTTCGGAGGTGCCATTGATTTATTATTTTGTGTACATATATGTTTTGGGCACGACGGGGTCCTGTCCCGTCCATATGTCTAGTACTCTAGTAGAGGCTCGTAGATGCGTACGTGTGGGTAGTATGGTCTCACGATGTCCTTATCGTATGTATATTATTTTGATAGCCGAAGGGCTTATGTATATAAAAGTAATTATGTTTCAAAGTGAAAGAAATGGTTTTTCCTATAACTTGAGTGTAAGATTAATGAATAAACGCTTAATGAATACGATAGGTAATGGTATGAGCGGTGCTCGGTGGTTAGCCCCGGGTACCCGTCATCGCCCCTAGTCGGGTCGTGACAAAAGTGATATCAGAGCAGTTCAATCCTAGAAAGTGTCTACGAGCCGTGTCTAGTAGAGTCTTGTTTATGGTGTGTTGCGCGCCACACTAATAAACAGGAGGCTACAGGGCATTTAGGAAAAATGACCATTCTTCTTCTTACTAGATCGTACTATAGAGCCATGTTACAAAATTTTCCCCTCCCTAATGGTGCGTTTATGATTTCAGCAAGGCTGATGAAAGAAAAAGCTACTGCAGCCTAGAAGGGCACGACAGTAATTGCAAATGGGCTTGAACGGGGGCCATCAAAGGATATGGAGGAGAGTGAACCCCAAAATAAGGCCCTATCTCAGTTTTCCCGTACCTCGCCCACTTTAGAGGATCAGAGGGGAGCCTCAATTTTAGCTCCCGCACCCCCAGTCCCTCCTCCAGATGCCTCGGGCCAAGAGATGAGACAGGCCATTCTTTTACTGACTCAGTTAGTAGCCGCCCAAGCTCAGCGGCAGGATGTGGGCCACGGTAATAGGGGTCGGAGAAAGAGAGTTAATTCTCTAGGGTTTGATCAAGAGTTTAGAGGCGCTCCGAGACAACAATTCTCCAGGCACTCGGTTCGCTCGACAACTAGCACTTCTCCAAGGTTTCTTGGACCCGTGTTTGACGGACCTACTAATTCTAGGCCGCCCCGGAGTCTCAGAGTTCCTAATTCTCGGAATAGGGGTGATTCGAGCCAGATGAGATCACTTTGTGCCACGATGTAGTCAATGTAGAAGTTATATTCGCGGGACCATGCCACTTGGGTTCAGATGTTTGTTATGCCTGTGCTCGGCCAGGCCATTTTTGGTGTGATTTTCCATCGCTACGTGGTAAAGATAAGGTTCGGTCTACGGGAGTGGTAGCTGGCTCTTCATCATCAGTATGCCCTCCTAGGTGGAGGCCGCAGATAATAGCAAGTGGTAATAGAGATCAAAGAGAAATGCCCAGTCTGAGTGGATCCCAGCGCCATACTTATGCATTAGCTGGGCAACAGGATCTTGAGTATCTTTATGATATTGTCCCAGGTATATTTTCAGTAATCTCTTATGATATGTATGCGCCGATTGATTCAGGTCCTACGCTGTCATATATTACTCCCAATGTGATGATTGTGTTGAGGTGAAAGATCTGAGCCAACCCAACAAATTGAGATGACTATATTTGTTAGTGACCTAGTGATAGCCAGAATCGTGATTTACAAGTAAGTTGATTGGCGGTGTGTGATATATAATAATATGTGTATGTATATATATATATATATATATATAATATATATATATATATATATATATATATTGGTATACTATATATATATATATATATAGAGACATATATATATGTATATCATACATAATATATATATATATATACATACATACATATATATATATGTGTGTACCATATATATATATATATATATATACATGGGACATATATATATATATACATATATATATATGTATACATTGGGATATATATATATGTATTAGAATACATATATATATATGTTACATACATAATATATATATATGATACATACATACATATATATATATGTACATACATACATATATATATCATATATATATATATATATATATATATATATATATATATATATATATATATATATATATATATATGTATATATAAGAATAGGATTCCTTGTGCGAGGAATAAAGAATTGATTATAAATATCCTTTAATAAAGTGATCTTGTGGAGGCGTAGAATGTGTGGATATACGTCCTATTAAGGCATGGGAAATATTATGTGCAGGTTTATTGTTATGTTTACAAGAGAAACCTTGCCGAAATTTTCCCAGGAATCTAAAAGAAATTGCGGGAACCGAAGATAGAATTGTCATGAAAAGAAGAGAAGGCCAACAATGAGTGACTAAGAACGGAGGGTATAGAGGCAATATATTCTAAAAGTACGATCATCGAGTTAAGAATAGGATTCCTTGTTTTGAAATCAAGAATTGATTATAAAAAGGGAGATAATAAGACAAATTGAGGAGGAAAGAATGTAAAGGGATGAGTTAGTATGGAAGGAAGAGGAAATATATGAAGTAGATCCTTGAAAACAAAAAGTCGTACTATGAGAAAAGGAGGACGCATCTCCTACGAATATCCTCCACTAAAACAGAATGAGTAAAGTACATACAGGAATAAGTTGGAGAGAAATAACTTGAGATGGGAAGGAAGAGGAAAGATGATGCTATAAGTGAACTCTGGGCATTGAAGAAAGGCAAGTGACATTGCATGGATGGTATGGGTAACTAGACATACTACTATTGTGAGCATTCCCATGGGACAAAAGTTGGTAATTGGAGCGGATCTAGACATTGACTCACAACTATCAGATGAGCTAAGAGAAATACATCCTTGTTCGGGTTGCTATGTCGGTTGTATTACTTGATTACAAAACTACAAGATGAGTATGTTAAGACTTCACACATGAATTATCGTAACTATTAATTACTAGAAATGGCATGGATAAGACGTAGTATAGTAAGGGATATATATGAAATCAAGATTTGAAGGTGAGGCAACGGATTTGAGAATGGTACAGGCAAAACCCTTAAAGGGGGGAAGCGAGTAAAGAGAATACAAGTGTAGAGATTGAAATGATGGACCCTAAAATGTGATAGATAAAGACTCTAAAACAAAAAGTGAGAGTTACGCCGAAATAAGTCTAATAACTAGTAAATAAGAGAACACAAATTGAGCAGGCATCGAGAATGTCTTTGAAATCATTCACGAAGACCTTGAACCACGACATTGAGGCAAATAACTCGAGGAATATTGTAAAAGATAGCGATGCTATATTAGGATACAGGCAAAGGCACTAAAGGCAGAGTCGTTATTAATGATATTGCGATTTATAAACGACAATTAAGAAAGAGACCTAAGGTTTTCTATAGAAGAACATAAGATATGATGACCAAGGAAGAAAAAAAGAGCATGAGGAGATAAGTTACTGCGGATAGATAAAAGAGTTTGGTATGTATGACACCAAGCCTTGTCGTGGCCGGGTATGCGAAAAATCACCGAACCTTCAAGGTCAGGTATGCTATGGATATAAATATAGACATGAATATGTATACGGATATGGATACATGTATATGTATAGATGTGTATGTACACGAATTACTCAAGGAAGATTATGTAACTTGCAAGTATTTATACGTCGCCAATGAAGCCAAGTGGGTACTTAAAAAGAAGAGCAGGAAGTAAGCAAGAATAGTGTGGTCATGATACTCCGGGTCAGTTGAAGGAAAATATATGGTGAATTGAGTTGAAATGTTGAGTTGGGATCATCATTAAGGATAAATAGGACAATTACTTGGAATATGATATAAGTACATGCTATATGCTTCCTACGGTAGCCTTGGGGTGTGACAACTTTCGAATGTAATAAGATTACTAAATGAAGGAGGGATTTTACCAAAAGAATATTACGCCTTGGCATTTTCATGTTTGTACCATTAAGGTTATAGCGAATTTCCAACAACCTACCAAAGGGTTATGAAATTCTTGAAAATTATAAAGTCTGGAATGAGTCGACGAGGGACACCTACGACAAGGCATCTCGGATTGAATTTATCTAGACTCTACAGATGTAAATCAATACCATTATCATAGTCACATGGAAAAAAGAAAGTGGGATAGATTTGCAAACCATGTAAGACTTAATATCACTATTGGGCAAGGAAAAAAAAAGATCGACGAGACTTAGAATTTTCAAGTGAAAGATTGGGTATTCTTAAAAGTGTCGCCAATGAAGGGCGTTATGAGATTTGGCAAAAAGGGGAAGCTTAGTCCCCGATACATTAGGCCTTATGAGATTGTGCGCAAAGTAGGCAAAGTGCCTTATGAATTAGATCTACCTCCTAATTTGGAGTCAGTTCACCCAGTTTTCCATGTCTTGATGCTTCGTAAATATGTTGGAGATCCTACTAGAATCGTGCCAGTAAATGATGTTCAAGTAATAGAAAAGTTGACTTATGAAGAGGTACCCATTGCCATACTAGATAGGCAAGTACGGAGGCTTTGAAACAAAGAAGTGGCCTCAGTTAAGGTCTTATGGAAAAATAACAACTAAGAAGGAATGACTTGAGAAGAAGTATCCGCACTTATTTTAGCTCCCGGAAGAAATCCAAGATGAGACGTCAAGATCATAAGTTATGTATGCTTTCCTTTTATGCAGTTGGGTCGTGTGTGGCTAAACTCTATTACTAGTATGCTGTGGCCCTGTGAGGAATTGTTATTATGGGCTGTTGTGACAGGATGGTAGTGCCATATTACAGGGGAAACTCTGGCAAAATTTTTATAGAATCCCCGAGAACTTAACATTCGAGGACGAATGTTCTCAAGGGGGTAAAATGTTACACCTCGAAAATTTTTCCGTTGATGCATAGTGAATAGGCTAACGAAGAGCACGAAGTATACAATATTTCAATAAGTAAGGAATGACATTTGATGACCCTAATTATGATTTCAAAGACATTCGAGGTTAGACGAGAAAGTTGGCCAAGAGAAGGCGAGGTATACGTTATGTATCGTAAAGGATCTATGAGTAATGAATTATTGATGGCTTAATGATGTTTTGGAGAAGAGCTATAATGTCCCTTAGATTATTAATGAGGTGTTAAACAAGTGTTAAGAAGGTTCCATAAGGATTGGGGATCAAACGAGTCGACGAGAACGAGATTCGGAAAAATAATGGATTGTACGGTCCACTATACGGGCCGTATGTATGGTCGTATAACCTGTCCAGAGAAGAGTCTCCACTGGAAACATTATACGGTCACACATACGGACCGTATAAATTGTACGGATCGTATGTGTGTCCGTATAAATGTGTCGGGACCGCTTTTTGAGTTTTAAATAAGGGACCCAAGTTCATTATTTTCATTTCCCACCTTCTCATTTCCCTCTCCTCACTTCAAGAACTCTCTAGAACACTCTCCACACTTCCCATACAAGAATCCAAGAGAAATTTATGATCAACTTCATCAAACCAACAAGAATCAAGTGTATGAAAAACATTGAAGTTCATCCAAGCCAAGAAATTCATACGGAAGTGAACTAGGGTTTTGGTGCAAGAGAAGTATTTCGACTCAAGGTGTTACACCTCGAAAAATTTTCCGTTGTTGCACAGTGAATAGGCTAATGAAGAGCACAAAGTATATGATGTTTCGATAAGTAAGAAATAGCATTTGATGATTCCAAAATAAGATTTGAAAGACTTTCGATGTTAGACGAGAAAGTGGCCAAGAGAAGGCAATGTATTCGATAAGTATCGGAGGAATTATGAGTAACGAGTTAATGGTGACTTAAGGATATTTTGGTCCCTTAGATTAGTATTGAGGTGTTAGACAAGTGCCAAAATTGTTCCATAATGATTGAAGATCAAACGAGTCGACGAGAACAAGATCGGAACCCTTTGGACATTATACGGCCAAACATACGTTTGTATAAAATATACGGACCGTACATCCGGCCGTAGGTTCAGCCCGAGAAAGGCATACCTCTTTGGACCAAACATACGGTCCGGACATACGACGATGAAAAATATACGGACCGTATGTTGGTCCGTATGTTACAGTCGGGACAGATTTGTGCATTTAATAAGGGATCCAAGTTTCATTTCATTTCAGTTCCTTTTTCACTCCCCTTCTCCCTAAAACATCTCTCCACATTTCTCCCACAAGTTTTCAAGAGAATTAGTGTTCAACTTCATCAAACCAAGTGAATCAAGTATAAGAAACCCATTAAAGTTCATCAAAGCAAGAATCCAAGTGAAGGAAAAACTAGGGTTTTGCTCAGTGAGAGTATTTGCACCCGAGGTTCATTCCTACACCTTCTAAGGTAAGTTTTATGATGTTTCCATGTTGTTTAGAGTATTTGGAAGTTGAGACACTTGGATTGCAAAAGAATATAAGAAATGGGTCATGAATGTGCAATAGTGCCACTTTTGAATAGATGTTTGGAATGAGTTATGATTCTTGATACATTATGAATATGATCATGTTATAAATGATATTGAGAGTATGGAAATCGACATTGTATGTGAATAAACGTATTGTCGAGATATGTCTATGGTTATGGATGAATTGAAGCGAATCGTGAAGTAAGGATAGTGTAGTTGAATAAAGACTATAGTGATGATATTGTAAATGTTATTATTGATGTTTGGGAGCTGATATATGATGTGGAGAAAGTCGTATAAATAAAGGAGATGTTGTCCGATTTTCTCTAGAACTAGTCATGAATGCTAAGCTATCCATTCTCTAATGTTAGTATAACTTCAATGAAGGTAGAACGTGAGCCTTGAAGAAGAACGTACAAGCGATAGAATAGTTGCACGGAAAGGTATGTAAGGCTAACCCTTCTTTCATAAGGCATGGTTCTTTGGCCAAATACTCATCCTCCTATGGGCCTACGATGTTCTCTAACGACCCCATCTCTAAAAGCTACTAAGCTTATGATTCTAGATATGATACGACTGTACTAAGTTCTTATACGATGAGTAATCCTCTAAGGATAGAATGAAATGAATGACGATAGTAAAGAAAGTTAAAGTTAAATTATGAGCTTATATGTATATGTGCCCATGAGTGGCTATTGTGAACCCCGAGCTTATATGGCCGGGTAGAGTATAGTGAATATGTATGTATATCTATATATGATGATACGCATACACCATTGCAGTTGGGTACGGATAACACTGAGCCTTGGTAGGGCCAGGTATGTATGACACTGAGCCTTGGTAGGGCCAGGTACGAGAAACACCGAACCTTCGTGGTCGGGTATGCTATACAAATGCTATGTATATGACATCATTATCAGTACGAATATGTTAAGAATATATAAATGCCATGTAAGGGCTATGTAAATGCAATGTATATGATATGAGCATAAGCATGAAAGGAAATATGATTATGAATACGAAAATGGATACGAAAGGTAAATGAGTACGAATATGGATGTATGTACACGAATACGCAAAAGAAACGGAACGTCCCTATAGAAAGCAAGTAAGTGCTATGACGATGATGCTATTTCTCCCATCCTACGTTATCTCATTAAGTTGTCTATTATGCTTTCATGTTGATATTGATCATGCTTTACATACTCAGTACATTCTTCGTACTGACTTCCTTTTATTTGTGGACGCTGCGTCATGCCCGCAGGTGGCCTGGGAGACAAACTTGATCCATGGCTAGATTTCTCAGGGACTACCTAGCGGAGCTCTATTTCATTCGGAGCTGCAGCTTTTGGTATAGATTCTTTTGTGTACATATATATGGGCACGGCAGGGTCCTGTCCGGCCCATATGTTATGATATGACGCACCCTTCTTAGAGGCTCGTAGACATGTGTATATGGTTAGATATGTTTAGCTTTGTCGGCCTATATTTTGGGATATTATTTTGATAACCTTGTCGGCTTATGTACATTCATATGGGCATAGTCGCTAACGATGATATAAATGTGTTATTGCCCAATGAGATTAGAATGATGATGAATGAAAAGCATGATTTGACTATGTGGCTCACCTAGATGTGGTGTATAAGTATGTCTAGAGGTGCCCAGATGGGATAACCTCGGGTGCCCGTCGCGGCCCTCCGGTTGGGACATGACAAAAGTGGTATCAGAGCAGTTCAGTCCTAGGGTATGTCTACGAGCCGTGTCTAGTAGAGTCTTGGTTATGGGTGTGTTACGCGCCACACTTATAAACAAGAAACTGTGGGCATGTTAGGAATGGATGACTGTCACGACCCAACCCCGTAGGCCGCGACTAGCGCCCGAACTGGGCACCCGTACGTACCAAAAGTCGAGAATAGTAACTCAGATATTTAGAAAAAAATTTGGGCAGAGTTTCTTTTTTCTTACTAACCAAAATTTACTGCACACGAGAAAAATACCCAACAAAGGCCACACGGGGCCAACATAGCCATATACATATATATAGGCGAGCCGACAAGGCTGCCGCGGTGAATAAACCGCCCCAAACATACAATACGTGCATATAGCCGTACGGACCGCGCGCCACACCCACAGACATGTCTACAGACCTCTACACAGAGTAACAAAATCATATGACGGGACAGGGCCCCGCCGTACCCTGAACAAATATACACAAAATGTAACAAAGGCTGTACCAAAATCTGGGCTCCGGACAAGGGAGCTCTTCAAGATAGCTGGACAGGAACCCTAAGCTGGCGGCTCACTCAAATGTGTATCAGCACCTGCGCGGCATAAGCCCCCCGAAGAAAGGGGACGGTATGTAAGATAAACACAATAAGCTGAATCATACGGAAACAAAGAGGACAAATAGGTAATACAGTACCGGATCTCATAAAACTTACCTTGAACGTAAGTGCTTTTCAAAATCATTAAGTGAGTATCATAATCAAAGAAATCATCATATGCCATCCTGGCCACCTCCCGATCATCACATCATCATCATATGTATATATATATATATATATATACATGCCCGGCCCTCTCTAGTGAGGGACGCGGTGAACAATGCAGTGGAATTGCACGAATACATGCCCTGGCCCGGGACGCAGTGAAAGATGTCATAACAGCTCGCACGAGCGGAGTAGTGAGAAAACCATATGCAAAATAAAATATAGCACATTTACAGAGACTCAGTATCATAATTCAGATGACAAACCATATGACAGAAGCGGGTAGTAACCATAGTGTATGCATTTCGGATATCACAATAGCATATGTCAAAATAAGCTTTTTGTAATCATGTTCATGTTTCAAAATACATTATGGGGCTTATCAAAATAATTCAAACGAATGTCACTGGTGAGGGTTTTAGGGTAGTCGGGTCTTATTTGTACAAGTTCTAAACGTTTAGGCAATTTTTCTAACTATTCGTAACATATTCAATTCAATTCTACTGAATGAAAAGGGCGTTTTTAGACGTAGATTCCGAAGAATAGAGTGGTCCCCGAGGTCCAAATCAATCCTATTACATCTAAGACATGCCAAGAGAAGAATAGGTGAGCTTTACATACCTTTTATGCTCCGCCTTTCCAAATTCACTTCCCGTTTCGCCAAAAATCGCAAATGGTCACATTGACCGATTACTATTCATGAGACTTACAATTTCCAAGCTTAACCAATATTGTTCTATAAAAATTTGGGCAGCATCTCCCCTATACATATAGCATCCCCGAGATTCAACTGAGGCTCAAAATGATCAACAACAACCAACAACAACACCAAGAACATTCACAATACAATACACAACTAGTCTTCTCTTAACATAATGCAATAACTTCCATCCCGACTTCAAATTTTCAAATCAACACCATCATACTCACATTCATTACTAATCAAAATCATTACAATGCCATTCGGAAACATTTCATATCATTTCTACACTACATACACAAGATATACAAAATATACACACCTTCCACCAAAGCCATAATTTATCCAATTCTTCTAATCTTTAACATACACATTTATAACACATTTCCATCTCCTAAGTTCATCAACGATCATCATAATTTGCACCTTAACAACTTAATTCCATAATGTCATAAAATCATAAGAAAACGACATAAGTTCCCACATTCCATTTCAATGCAACTTACATTTTTCCTACATTTACAATGCAAGGATCACAACAACGCAATTAACATATTAAACAACATTAATCCATTTCCATTTCATCATACATGTTCCCACGGCTAACATGGAGATTTTCCAACTTTCACCAAATTCATTCAACTTTCATTCCCAATATTAATTCCACCCTACTCACAACTAGAATACAACTCATTGTGAATATACAACATATATATACACACACACACTCCTATCTTCACATTTACAAACTTCCATATTTCCATACTTTCTACTCATTCTACATACTACAACATAAACAAAGGCTTTATAACATATAAAAGGGAATGAATCCTTACCTTTTCCTCCAATCTTCTTTACTTGCCCAAGTTGTTAAAACGACGAAACCGGCGGTCTATCTTCCGAAATAACTACGCCACGTTGTAGAGGGACCTTGAATTAGTAGGAATTCAACAAGAAAATAATTTTAGAGGCAAGATTTTGAGGGTGAATTTCCTATGGCCAAACCCGAAATGGTCCCTTTGGGTGTTCTTGGTTTTTCTTCTTTCTCTTCTTTCTTTGTTTCTTGAAAATTCTATTAGATAATGACCATTTATAATTAATTAGCACATGGAAATATTCATTAAAACCATGGGTTGGGCCTCACTTGGCCGGCCACCCCTTAAACATTGGGCCTAAATTTTCATTTTATTTTTTGGGCCAACTCGGTTGTTTGTGACCTTTCGACCTTAAAACGTTCGTATCTCCTTGTACCGACATCACCTGGGAACCCACGACCTATGGATGGAAAGCTCATTCAATTATCTACAACTTATATTTCTTGGTATTTTCCCAAATTCCAAACTTATAATAGTCAGGTCACCCGAAAACGTTTTCTTAAAAATATTTGTTTGGACGGCTTCCACTTTGATTTGGCCCAAGGGTACTTCATGAGTTGTGTTCAACTTTACATATGTGATTCATATGACTTTACGAGTTCCAAAAAAAAATCTCGGTGTGTAGGCCCCGTGATAATCTCGAAATACGGGATATAAGTTCTTCTTGACATAAGAAATCGTGCGATAGAGCTATGATGAGACTTCTTGTTTCTTAACCATGTGTTGTGTATTTAGAAAGCAAGAAAGGCTTTAGCGACCCAAAAGGGCAATATGGAGCACGCCACGTAGTAGAAGAAAGTGAGTATAGATCTCATTCCTCACGTTCGGGCACCGAGAGGGAGCGTGAGGAGCCTCGGCTGACTCCTCGGCTCCTCCACCGGATGCTTCAAAGCCAAGATGTAGGCCATTACTTGACTATTGTGCGGAGGCGCAAAGCACGGGGCAAGGTGCGCCTCCATTCGTGTGCAAGAGCCCGTGACTTCGGTTTTTGAATAGGAATTCTTTGGATCAAAGTCGGGATGAGGACCCTCGAAAATTTCATTGATGGTATGTTGAGGAGGCTTCGGTTGATCTCGACCGAATCGGTGGAGATAGAGGTGATTCGGGTTGGATGGCTTCACGGGGAGCCGATGACCTCCCCGGTATGGCAAAGCTCCCATTTCTCGACATTATTTGCCTAGAAGTTCGGCGAGCTACTATAAGTTAATTTGAGACAAGGGAGCATGGGTGCTTTAGCGTATAGTCTCCGCTTCAATTCCTTAGCTAGGTATGCTTTGGGTGGTAGCGGATATGGGTGATCGAGTGTTTGTGAAAGGCACAGGGCCGCATTTGATGGATAGGCGTCCCTTCGGGACAATATGGATATTGCACGCATCCAAGCCCGTGCTCAAAATTAGAAGAAATCTTACCCTGAGCATGATAGAGGGCATAGCAAGAGGGCTGGATCTTCGGGTCCGATGAGTGAGTATAGGCGGGCATACACGGCGGTCTTCTAGACATTAGGGCTATTCTATGACTAGTGTGCCTCACGGTATTCGAGCCGAGATTTGATAGATCTTCTCTGGCGAGTCGAGCTTTTCGGGATCTCGGTTTAGAGGTGATTCGGGTTAGGCGAGACCACCGTACCACGATGCTCCCGGTGTGGGAAGTTACATTGGGGTCGGTGCGAGATTGGGGTAGGGTTGCTATTCATGTGGTCGGCCGAGCCACATTGTGCGAATTTCCCCTCGGTTGGTGGTAGAGGTAGGACCCGGCCTTCGGGGTCGGCCGGATCTTCGACGCATCTATAGCCCCATGGGGCCGGGCTCGCATGTGCTGGCGGCCATTGTAGGCGAGAGGGAGAGTCCCAGGTTCTAGCGGTCCTCAGCACCGTATTTATGCTTTGGCGGGACGCCAAGATCTTGAGTCTTCTCCTGATGTTGTCACAGGTATATTATCGGTACTTTCTCATGATGTATATGCTTTCATAGATCCCGGCTCCACGTTGTCATAAGTTACTCCATATATTGCGGGTCGGTTTAGAATCAAACCAGAGTCGATTAAACCTTTTGAGATGTCCACACCCGTTGGTGAATCGGTAATAGCTAACCGAGTATATAGAAATTGTGTAATTGTTATTTGTGATCGCCATACTATGATTGACTTGCATGAGTTAAAAATGGTGGATTTTGATGTCATTATGGGCATGGATTGGTTGGCTTCTTGCTACGCCAATGTTGATTGTAGAATGAAAATGGTTCGCTTCCAATTTCCGGGAGAGCCAGTTTTAGAATGGAAAGGAAATACGGCATCACCAAAGGGTAGGTTTATTTCCATCTAAAGGCAAGAGAAAATGATTACAAAAGGTTGCATTTATCATCTAGTGCGAGTTCAAGATGTAGAAGGTGAACCGCCGACTTTCGATCGATTCTTGTAGTGAATGAATTTCTTGATGTATTCCGGATGAGCTTCCTGTGTGCCTTCCTCCCGAGCGAGATATTGATTTTCTGCTATTGATGTATTGCCGGACACTAAGCCTATATCTATTCCTCCTTATAGAATGGCTCCATGTGAAGGAGTTGAAGGAGCAGCTGAAAGACTTGCTTGAAAAAGGCTTTATTAGGCCTAGTTCATCCCAGTGGGGAGCACCCGTATTATTTTTCCGGAAGAAAGATAGCTCTTTGAGAATGTGCATTGACTATCGGAAATTAAATAAGGTGACGATCAAGAATAAATATCCTCTTTCAAGGACCGATGACTTATTTGATCAATTACAAGGTGTCGAATGATTTTCCAAGATCGATTCAAGATCCGAGTATCACCAAGTGAGAGTTAGGGAGGAAGATATCCCTAAGACAACTTTCAGAACGAGATATGGCCATTTTGAGTTCCGGATAATGTCATTTGGGCTAACTAATGCACCGGCAGTATTTATGGATTTAATGAATGATGTGTTCAGGCCCTTTCTAGATTTGTTCGTGATTGTGTTCATCGATGACATCTTGGTATATTCTAGGTCGAGCGAGAACATGCGGATCATTTGCGTACTTTGTCCTTAGAGTTCTTCAAACCGAGAATTGTTTGGAAAATTTTCTAAATGTGAGTTTTGGTTGAACTCGGTAACATTTCGGGGCACATTGTTTGGTAGATGGTATTCGGGTAGATGGCCAAAAGATTGAGGCCGTGAAGACTTGGCCAAGGCCCACAACTCCTACGGAGGTACGTAGCTTTCTAGGCTTAGCAGGATATTACAGGAGATTTGTTGAAAGTTTTTCTTCTATTTCTGCACCACTCACAAAGCTGACCAAGAAATCAGCTAAGTTTCAATGGACAGACGCTTGTGAGCATAGTTTCCAAGAGCTAAAAGATAGATTGACTTCTGCACCGATCCTGACACTTCCAGAGGGATTGGAAGGTTACGTTGTTTATTGCGACGCTTCAGGTGTTGGGCTAGGCTGTGTATTGATGCAACATGGCAAGGTGATTGCGCATTCTTCAAGGCAGTTATGAAAACATGAAAAGAATTATCCCACCCATGATCTTGAATTGGCTGCAGTGATTCATGCATTAAAGATATGGAGACATTATTTGTATGGTGTTCATGTAGATGTTTACACGGATCATAAAAGCCTTCAGTATATCTTCAAGCAAAAAGAGTTGAATTTGCGGCAACGACGATGGTTGGAGTTGCTAAAAGATTATGATGTTGACATTCTATATCACCCCGAAAAGGCAAATGTTGTAGCTGACGCTCTTAGCCGCAGATCTATGGGAAGTTTATGTGAGGTACAATCAGAGAAAAGAGAAATGACTCGTGAGCTCCAGCAGTTAGCTAGCCTAGGAGTTCGAGTAGTGGACTCGGATAGCGGGGAACTACCATTCGGAATTCAGTAGTTTCGTCGCTAGTAGTGGAAGTGAAAGAGCGACAATACGAAGATCCCATGCTAGTGCGGTGCCGACGAGATACACTCCCTCAGAAAGAGGAGTCATCATTTGAGGTTACAGGAGACGGAGTTCCCCGATGTCGAGGCAGATTATGCGACCCTAATGTGGCGGGTCTACGCCACCAAATATTGAGAGAAGCTCATTGTTCCCGTTATTCTATCCACCACGGAACAACGAAAATGTATAATGATCTTAAATCCATGTATTGGTGGAATGGGATGAATAAAGATGTAGCGGAATTTGTAGCTCAATGTCCCAACAGTCAATAAGTGAAAATCGAGCACCAAAAGCCTGGCGGATTTCTGCAAGCTATAGAAATGCCAACTTGGAAATGGGAAGTGATTAACATGGACTTCATTACAGGCTTACCCCGTTCTCGACGCAAGTATGATTCCATATGGGTGATTGGGGATAGACTCACTAAGTCAGCTCATTTCTTGCCAGTCAGAACGACGTGTGTTGCAGAAGATTATACAAAGCTCTATGTTAGAGAGATAGTGCGACTTCATGATGTTCCAGTATCGATTATCTCCGATAGAGGTACTCAGTTTATAGCTAATTTATGAAAGTCCTTCCAAGAGGGTTTGGGGACTCATGTGAGCCTTAGCACGGCATTTCATCCACAGACTGATGGACAAGGACGAACGTACCATTCGGACTGCGAGGATATGTTACGGGCATGCATGTTAGATTTTGGGGGTAATTGGGATGATCATTTTGCCGCTTATTGAGTTTGCTTACAATAAAAGTTATCATTCTAGCATTCAAATGGCACCGTATGAAGCCTTATATGGGCGAAAGTGTAGATCCCCAATTGGGTGATTTGAAACAGGAGAGGCTAAATTGATAGGGCCAGACTTGGTCCAACAAGCCATAAAGAAAGTTAAGCTCATACAAGATCGGTTGTTGGCAGCCCAAAGTCATCAAAAGTCCTATGTGGATAATCGTCGAAGAGACTTAGAGTTCCAAGTGAAAGACTGGGTATTCTTGAAAGTGTCGCCAATGAAGGGCGTTATGAGATTTGGCAAAAAGGGAAAGTTGAGTCCCCGGTACATTGGGCCGTATGAGATTGTGCGCAGAGTAGGCCAAGTAGCTTACGAGTTAGATTTACCTCCTGATTTGGAGTCAGTTCATCCAGTTTTCCATGTCTCGATGCTTCGTAAATGTATTGGAGATCCTACTAGGATCGTCCCAGTAAATGATGTTCAGGTGACAGAAAAGTTATCTTATGATGAAAAACCCATTACCATACTAGATAGGCAAGTACGGAGGCTTAGAAACAAAGAAGTGGCCTCAGTTAAAGTTTTGTGGAAAAATAGCAACCGAGAAGAGATGACATGGGAAGCGGAAGAAATCATGAAATCCAAATATCTGCACTTATTTGGCCCCCACTGAAGAGGGCCAAGATGAAATGTCAAGATCATAAGGTATGTATGTTTTCCTTTTATGCATTTGGGTCGTGTGTGGCCAAATTATACTGCTATTATGTTGTGGCCCTGTGAGGCATTGATATTATGGGTTGTTGTGATAGGATGGTAGTTCCATATTATAGGGGAAACTCTGGCAAAATTTTTGTAGAATTCCCGAGTGCTTAACATTCGAGGACGAATGTTCTTAGGGGGGGAGAATGTTACACCTCAGAAAATTTTCCGTTGTTGCACAGTGAATAGGCTAATGAAGAGCACAAATTATATGATCTTTTGATAAGTAAGAAATAGCATTTGATGATTCCAAAATAAGATTTGAAAGACTTTCGATGTTAGATGAGAAAGTGGCCAAGAGAAGGCAATGTATACGATAAGTATCGGAGGAATTTATGAGTAACGAGTTACAGGTGACTTAAGGATATTTTGGAGAAGAGTTATAACATCCCTTATATTGGTATTGAGGTGTTAGACACGTTCCAAGAAGGTTCCATAAGGATTGGATATCAAACGAGTCGACGAGAATAAGATCGGAACCACTGGACATTATACGGCCAGACATACTAGCCGTATAAAATATACGGACCGTATGTCCAGCCGTAGGTTCAGCCCAGAATGGCATACCTCACTGGACCAAACATATGGTCCAGACATACAGCCAGTGAAAAATATACGGACCGTATGCTCTGGTCGGGACAGATTTGTGTATTTAATAAGGGATCCAAGTTTTATTTCATTTCATTTCCTTTTTCACTCCCCTTCTCCCTAAAACATCTCTCCACATTTATCCCACAAGTTTTCAAGAGAATTAGTGTTCAACTTCATCAAACCAAGTGAATCAAGTATAAGAAACCCATTAAAGTTCATCCAAAGCAAGAATCCAAGTGAAGGAAAAACTAGGGTTTTGCTCAAGTGAGGTATTTGCACCCGAGGTTCATTCCTACACCTTCTAAGGTAAGTTTTATGATGTTTCCATGTTGTTTAGAGTATTTGGAAGTTGAGACACTTGGATTGCAAAAGAATATAAGAAATGGGTCATGAATGTGCAATAGTGCCACTTTTGAATAGATGTTTGGAATGAGTTATGATTCTTGATACATTATGAATATGATCATGTTATAAATGATATTGAGAGTATGGAAATTGACATTGTATGTGAATAAACGTATTGTCGAGATATGTCTATGGTTATGGATGAATTGAAGCGAATCGTGAAGCAAGGATAGTGTAGTTGAATAAAGACTATAGTGGTGATATTGTAAATGTTATTATTGATGTTTGGGAGCTGATATATGATGTGGAGAAAGTCGTATAAATAAAGGAGATCTTTGTCCGATTTTCTCTAGAACTAGTCATGAATGCTAAGCTATCCATTCTCTAATGTTAGTATAACTTCAATGAAGGTAGAACGTGAGCCTTGAAGAAGAACGTACAAGCGATAGAATAGTTACACGGAAAGGTATGTAAGGCTAACCCTTCTTTCATAAGGCATGGTTCTTTGGCCAAATACTCATCCTCCTATGGGCCTACGATGTTCTCTAACGACCCCATCTCTAAAAGCTACTAAGCTTATGATTCTAAATATGATACGATTGTACTAAGTTCTTATACGATGAGTAATCCTCTAAGCATAGGATGTATTGAATGACGATAGTAAAGAAAGTTAAAGTTAAATTACGAGCTTATATGTATATGTGCCCATGAGTGGCTATTGTGAGCCCCAAGCTTATATGGCCGGGTAGAATATAGTGAATATGTATGTATATCTATATATGATGATGCGCGCACACCACTGCAGTTGGGTACGGATAACACTGAGCCTTGGTAGGGCCAGGTATGTATGACACTGAGCCTTGGTAGGGCCAGGTACGAGAAACACCGAACCTTCGTGGTCGGGTATGCTATATAAATGCTATGTATATGAAATCGTTATGAGTACGAATATGTTAAGAATATATAAATGCCAAGTAAGGGCTATGTATATGCAATGTATATGATATGAGCATAAGCATGAAAGGAAATACGATTATGAATACGAAAATGGATACGAAAGGTAAATGAGTACGGATATGGATGTATATGCACGAATACGCAATAGAAACGGAACGTCCCTATGGAAAGCAAGTAAGTGCTATGACGATGATGCTATTTTCTTCCATCCTACGTTATCTCGTTATGTTGTCTATTATGTTTTCATGTTGATATTGATCATGCTTTACATACTCGATACATTCTTCGTGCGACGTCCTTTTGTTTGTGGACGCCGCGTCATGCCCGCGAGTGGCCGGGGAGACGGACTTGATCCATAGCTAGATTCTCGGGGACTACATAGCGGAGCCCATTTCATTCGGAGGCTACGGCTTTTTGGTATAGATTCTTTTGTGTACATATTTATGGGCACGGCGGGGTCCTGTCCCGCCCATATGTTATGATATGACGTACCCTTCTTAGAGGCTCGTAGACATGTGTATATGGTTAGATATGCTTGGCCTTGTCGGCCTATATTTTGGGATATTATTTTGATAGCCTTGTCGGCTTATGTACGTTCGTATGGGCATAGTTGCTAAAGATGATATAAATGTGTTATTGCCCAATGAGATTAGAATGTTGATGAATGAAAAGCATGATTGAACTATGTGGCTCACCTAGATGTGGTGCATAAGTATGTCTAGAGGTGCCCAGGTGGGATAGCACCGGGTGCCCGTCGCGGTGAACTATGACCATGATTATAAGAGACGAAGGGCTTATGTATATAAAAGTAATTATGTTTCGAAGTGAAAGAAATGGTTTTTCCTATAACTTGAGTGTAAGATTAATGAATAAACGCTTAATGAATACGATAGGTAATGGTATGAGCGGTGCTCGGTGGTTAGCCCCGGGTACCCGTCATGGCCCCTAGTCGGGTCGTGACACTAACATACTTGACAGGCTGACCACTCATAATCAGGCTTGTAACTCAAACAATGCTGACATTGTGCCTTATGGTAGTGCCGTGATCATAATATGGTAAAGGAGAATCAGATACCAGAAGAACATTAGGCCGAAACACAACAAATATTCCAATTGCAACCAAAAGAAGTTTGATGAAACCCAGATTAAGAAGGTGAATGTTTGTAAGGATGATGAAGGTATGCCGAAAGGGATGTACCAGACCCAAGAGGGTCCATTTCATGAGGGACCTCCTATGCAGGTTGTTACACCTCGCATTTTGTACATTTGAATATTCCGAGTTAATGGCGGGAAGAAAAGGACAAGGTTACAATTTTGTTAGAATGCATAAGTTGCGTATACATATTTTTATTGGTATGGAGTACGAAGGGTATATTTGGAATAAGGGAAATTAGAAGTTAAGAGTTGGAGAAAATATTTCATGAAATAGCCAAGAATGGCCAAGTGGCCGGGCTCCACCCATGGTTGGCCAATCTCTTAAGCCATGAAGATGTGCATATGGTCATATTATACTTGTAAGGGACTTATATGGACATAGCCAAAGATGACAAGTCAAGAGTTCATCTTTACAACTTAAGGGGAAAGTTCAAGAAATTTGAAGAAACTTGGAGGGAAAGAAAAAAGAAGAAAAATCTAGAAGAATTTGGAGGAAAAAAAAATGTCACATGATCAGCCACGTGCTTATATATAGATATATATATATGTGGGAGATGACAAATATAAGAGACAACTCATCATTTCTAGCCTTAGAAATTTCAAGAAAAATGAAGACAAAGAAAGAGAGAGGCCAAGAGGGAGGGTGGCCAGAACGGACCCCTTTGGAGTTGATCAAGGAAAATTATTTTCCTCTTGGTTCTCTACTAATTGGAAGGTTCTACGACATGGAGTAGTTGTTGGAACAAGAAAACCATTCGTTGTCGCAATTCATCAAGCCTAGCCGAAGAATGAATAAGGCAAAGGTGAAGTGGCAAAGGTGAGAACTAATCCTTATTTCTATATGTTATGCATGATTTGTACATGTTGAGATATGTAGAAGTGAATGAAATTCACAAAGATATGGAAGTTGAAGCTTGGCCGTGAGTGTGTGTGGTTGTGTAGGAATGGAGAGTTAATTGAACTTAGCATGTTGTGTGTTGTTGTGATGTGTAGAAAATGAATGAAATTTATGAAATTACACATGTTGATGTTGGCCGTGTGTAGGGACTGTTTTTGCTAGAATATAATGAACTCATTTTATATAGTATTTTGGTGATTGATTGTTGTAGATTATGTGATGAAAATGAAGGCTCGATGACTCAAATGGAAATCATAATTGTTGTGGGCTGATTTGGAACATAATGTAATTTTAATATAGTCGTTTGAGTTGATGAAAATGATGTTGGTAACTTATGGAATTGTTGAGATAGTTTGCAAGTTTGAAAGAAATAAATGTATTGTTGGAATTCTTATGGTATTTGGAAGATTTTGGGTTGAATTGAATATTGAAGTGTTGCTAGAATGATTGTTAGCATTATTGTTGATAGATTGGCCGGGTTGACTTCCCGGATTGCTGTTGGTTGAAATTGGCTAAGTTGAAGGTTGAGGATGGTATATTTACGAGGAAGTCTTGCCGGGGAAATTTCGGTGACAAGTGCTTCCTTAAGATTCCAATTCTAGAACCCTAAAAAGAGTTTTGGTAAATATGACCAATTTGCGGATTTCGACGAGATTGCGACGTGAAATTGGAATAGCAAAAGGAGCGGAAAGAGGTATGTAAGGTTTCCCCTTCCTTTCTTGGCATGTCTTAGACGTATAGGCTTGATTTCGCGCCTCGGGGACTTTCCTAACTCTAGGAATCCGCGATTGAAAATAGTTACTATTCATTCGGTAAGATTGAACCAAAAGTGCTCGAATTGTGAAAGAAATGTCTACATATCCTAGAACTTGCAAGGATGAGACCCGATTACCTAAGATCTTCATAAGTAACGTCATGACACGTATTATATGTAAGTTGTGTACGCCACCTCATTTGACTCGAGGTGGGCCCACGGTTCCGGATTTTCTTTAGTGCCTTGATTATTAAACGATAAGTGTTGTAACTACTTTAATGAGAATACTTCTACGACGATAATGATAACGAATCGAGAGCGCTATATACGCGCGATAAATGAACATGATATAAGTATATGTATATGATAAACAGAATCGAGCGTATAGCGTATATATA
>NW_026716524.1:0-21238 GCF_029784015.1 Lycium ferocissimum
GTATACACATTTCCCTATAATAATCCCAGAAAACGGCGATATAAGTATAAAGGAAGACATAGGTCAAGTCCAAACTATGTCTCACGAAGAGTTATAACCTTTAACGGTTAATATTGCACAAAAGCGGCAAAGGCGTCATATATATATATATATGGAACGTCCCAAACAAAACATAAGCCGAGAAGGCTACTTTCTATCAGTACCATGATAAACATATATATATCTCATGGCAATTGAGCAGAAATTTGCCACCTTACTGATTAGGTACGCCCCGAAACACAAGTCATAACCATCAACAAAACAACAACTACACACGGACCCACATTTGTGACCACGGACCTCAAAGTGACAACGACGTCATATGACGGGACGGGGCCGTCGTACCACTACTGACAACATATGTACATATCAAAAGGTTATACCACGAAACTATGCTCCGGAACAAAGAGCACTCGAAATAGGCGGGTGGATATCCTAGGCTGGCGGATCTCCGCAACGAGTGTCTGTACTGCCATGGGCATAAAACGCGGCCCAGAAGAAAGGGGGTCGATACGAATATGCGAGTATGTAAAGCATGAAACATAGTAAATGGAATCATATCTATAACAAGGTGAACAGGATCCAATGCAACAACCGAATTTCATAAAACTTGCCTTTGAACATATCTCATCTGTATCGTTCTCATATCAATGTCAATATAATGTTTGTAATCAAAATAATCGTTCGTATATAACATAAGTAACGTGTCCCGGCCCTTTAGTAAGGGACTCGGTAAGAAAAAATCATATCATAGTCATATATATATATATAACGTGTCCGGCCCTTTAGAAAGGGACTCGGTAGTTAAAATCATATTCTCATAAACATAAACATATACGTGTCCCGGCCCTTTAATAAGGGACTCGGTAATAAGGAATCATATGCCATCCTGGCCGCCTCCCCATATCATCATATCATCATATGTATATATATAACGTGTCCGGCCCTACTAGTGAGGGACTCGGTGAATAATATAATAGATACACGCCGAACGTACACGGCCGGGACTCGGTGAAGGATATTGCGGTAGCACGAGCGAGTAATAAGCAACCACATAAAGGTAAAACATCTTTAAGACTTAATGAATAGTTAACTAAATCGGCTCTCGGACATCGGGACAATAATCATGTAATTCTTTTAAATCTCATAACCATCTACAACCGAAACGTTTGATTTCATGTACTGTATCCATTTAACATAGTGTAGCTTTTGAAAGTCAAGTATGCCTCTGAGTCGTGCAATTCTTTAAGGTAGGAACTTCTATACATCATTCATTAGTCAATCATGTAGTAGGCTCGTGACAATAACATTACAGAATAAAAGGATCACAAATTATGCTTGGAACTAGAGAGTAGAGTTTACCCCAAGGTTCATATCATTTCATACCTACGTCTAGGACATGCCAAAAGAAATAAGGAGTAGGCTTTACGTACCTTTAGCGTTTAGTCGTATAATAACTTGTGCATAGAAATGAAATCGGGAGGCGAAAACCCTTACCGGGAACCTTAAAACAGCTTTGTCTTTAACTTGCCGCACTTAGCTTTATAATGTCCCAATGTAACGATACGGGACATAACAACATTTTCAAACAGAAGGAGTTAAATCTGCGACAGAGGCGGTGGTTAGAATTATTGAAGGATTATGATGTGAATATCTTATACCACCCGGAAAGGCAAATGTAGTAGCGGATGCGCTTAGCGCCTATCGATGGGTAGCTTATGTGAAGTACCCTCGGAGAAGAAGAAATGATTCATGCACTCCATCAACTAGCAAATCTTGGAGTACATGTAATTGATTCAGACGATGCTGGAATTAGTGTTAACGATCCCACAGTTTCATCCTTGGACACAGAAATTAAAGAGCGCCAATACAAGGATCCCAAATTGAAGTATTATAAAGGTGTGCGGTTTCAAAGAAAAGTCACCATTTTGAAGTCTTAGCGAGATGGGGTTCTCGAATCCGAAGCGAGGCTACGTGTTCCAAATGTTGCAGAATTGCATTGTCGAATTCTAGAGGAAGCCCATTATTCTCGGTATTCTATTCATCCAGGAGCGACGAAAATGTATCATGATCTTAAATTGATGTATTGGTGGGATGGCATGAAAAGAGATATAGCGAGAATTTGTAGCCCAATGTCCAAATTGCCGTAGTAAGGTAGAACATCGGGGGGATTATTGCAAGCAATAGAAATTCCTACGTGGAAATGGGAAGTGATTAACATGGATTTTATTGTAGGATTGCCCCGTTCCGAGGGCAAGTATGATTCCATATGGGTGATCGTGGATAGATTGACGAAAGCGACTCATTTCTTCCGGTCGAACCACGTACTCGTGAGAAGATTATGCGAGGTTGTATATTAAGGAAATTGTAAGACTTCACGGTATTCCAATATCTATCATTACAGACATAGGAGCACAGTTTACAGCTAAGTTCTGAAAATCCTTTCAAGAAGGTCTAGGTACTCAAGTAAGGCTTAGTACGGCATTTCATTCGCAAACTGACAGACAAGCCGAGCGTAATATACAGACCTTGGAGGATATGCTACGAGCGTGTGTTCTAGATTTTGGTGGTAGTTGGGATGACCACTTACCCCTAATCGAATTTTCCTACAACAATAGCTATCATTCCAGTATTCAAATGGCTTCGTATGAAGCTTTGTATGGAAGAAAGTGCAGATCTCCAATCGGATGGTTTGATGTCGGAGAAGTACAATTAATAGGCCCCGAAGTGATTCAACAAGCTGTAGAAAAAGTCAAGATGATTCGAGATCGATTATTGACAGCCCAAAGTCGCCAAAAATCTTATGCGGACAACCGCCGGTGAGATCTAGAATTTCAAATTGGTGATTGGGTATTTTTGAAAGTGTCGTCAATGAAAGGGGTGATGAGATTTGGTAATAAAGGAAAGTTGAGTCCTCGATATATTGGACCCTACAAAATCATCCGCAAAGTGGGTCAAGTTGTCACGACCTGAGCTACGGGCCATGACGGGCATCCGGGGCTAACCACCTGTCACACCTTAAATCTTGATAGGGCATGATGGGCACCCGACCCTTACTTAGGGCCGAGCGAACACGCTGATCCTCGTGATACTCATAATCTTACTGGGCCCTTAAATTATGAAATGAATGTATAATGTAAACTTTTCAAAAAACATGCTTTTCGTCTTTCTCAAATCAAGGAAAATCTGTAATCGTATGAAATCTGTAACATAATGCATAATGATACATCGTCTTATAGAGCCGCTTACAAAACTGACATGTTATATATGTGACTCTGTCTGCAAAGTCTCTAACATAACTCAAGATACCTTAACATAGATACTCGACTCGCGGCACTCGGAAGGAAATGGAGCTCGCCAATCCGGTGGAACATCTTCGCTAATATCCTTTACTCATCTGTATACACACACACGTGGCATGAAACGCGACACCGAAGCGGGGTCAGTACGGAATATGTACTGAGCATGTAAAGCATGAAATGCAGTAAGCAGGTGTCACACCCTAATTTTCGTTAGGGCGTGATGGGCACCCGACCCTTACCTAGGGCCGAGCGAACCCTCTGACTCTCGTGGCACTCATAATCATATTGGGACCTCATAGCATAACATGAGTACATGTTATATCCCGCACTTTTGTACGTCGGGACATTCCGGACTAGTTGCGGAAAGTTAAGGACAAGAGGATTCCGGGATATGAAGTAAAGATTTTAACCACGATTTATTTCAAAGCACGAATTGTTATGATTTCATTGGCATGAAATATTATGGAGTTTGGGGTTAACATTGGATTATGGAAGGTTAGACAACTTATGAAAAATTTGGGGTCAAAAATTAGTTTTAAAAAGTTGGCATTTCATGACAAAAATTTGCCATGTGGCCGGCCACCTAAGTGTGTGGGCCATGGCCACATGGATGTTTATTATGTGTGTATATTAAGATGATAAAGGGCCATATTTTTCATCTTCCAAAACAAGAAACTTCAAGAAATTTTGAGAAAGAAAAAGGGAGAGCCATACGGCCACTTCTCCCTAGCCGAGCAATCCAAGGAAAAAAATTGAAGAAAAATATTTGTTTCAAGCATTTCAACTCCTTAGAGGATGCTTAACAACATGAAGGGGTTGTTGGAGTAATAGGAACAAGGATTAGTTCAAAAGCAAACTCTAGCCAACTTGAAGAATCAAGTGAAAGAGGTATGGTTTAATCTTATTTTTCATATGTTATAGATGATTTGTATGTGTTGTGGAGTATGGAAATGAATGAAAATCATAGAAATATGGAAGTTGAAGTTGTGGCCATGTGGGTATGTTTGGCCGTGGGTATGTGTGGTGTTGTGTAAGGGTGGTGAGCTAATGAATTTAACATGTTTGTGTGTTGTTGTAATGTGTAGAAAATGAATGAAATTCATGAGATTATGTATGTTGGTGTTTGGCCGTGACTAGGGCTGTTTGGTATGCTAGAAATGAGCTAATGTTATCTAGTAATTTGGTTGTCGTTGTTATGAATTCTATGACGTAAAATGAAGCTTAATAATCCAAGTTGAAGTTAGAAACCGTGTGGGCTGATTTGAGGCTCAATGTGATCTTATTATAGTTTCTTGAATTTATAAGAATAATATTATTAATGTGTGGCTTGGTGGTGTGGTTTATGAATTTGGAAGGAAGGAATGTGTTCATGTTGTGTGGTCGGGTTGGAGAAGCTTCGGGTAAAGTAATGCTTTTGTTGGAGAGTTGGAATTATTGTGCAAGTTGCTTAAAGTATTCTTGAATGTTGCTTGAATGGCTTGAATATGTGAACTTGAATTGGATATAATTGGCATGTTGTCGAAATATGTGGAGAAGAATTTTTAGCGATATAATGCGTTTGAATTGATTGTTGATGTTATTAAAATGGTTGTTGGTATTGTTGTTGAAGAATTGGCCGAGTAGAAATCTCGGGGTTGTTGTACTTACAGGGGAGGTGCTGCCCAATTTTCCGTAGCATTAAGAAATAGTTTGGGATTGAATTTTTAAATACTTGTAGCTAATGGTTGATATTCGTTGACGTTGTGTAGACTTTGGAGAGCCGAGGCCTGAGTTTGGATTAGCTTAAGGAGCGGCCAAGGAATGTAAGGCTTCCTTTTCCTTTCTTTGGCATGTCTTAGACGTAGGGTGAATATCCGACGAACCTCGGGGAACTCCATTCTTAAGATCCGAGCTTATATGTGCTCCTTCTTTGTTTCTTAAAGTTAATTCTCCTAATGTAGTCAATCCAAAGTTCTTATGTGTTGATATGAATGAGTTTTAAATATTCTAAAAAGAATTGTGTCCCTAAAGGGGTTTCGTAACTACGAACTCCCGTAACTTTCGTAAACGAGCTCGGATCGCCCTGAAACATTCATAGGTGATTCCATAAGACATAATGTCCCCCAACTCTCATAGGTGGGCTCGGGCGGGAGTGACGCTCGTCCGTGGGGCCCGAGACTTTTCTATGCTTAGACTTAGCAATTTTCCGAAAAAGGCTTAATGTGATTATTGTCTGAATCCCCGGATCTGATTACCCATTTGCTTGATGAGTTGAAATGAGAAGTATGGTGTATAAGATTCCGATATGAAGTATGATCCTTAAAGTTCGGCTGATATGTGCCCGAGTGCCATCCGGAAGAAACGCAATTAGACTATTGTGTTAATTTGTAAGTAATGAATTCCTTTGATTAATTTATTAAGTTTTTGTAAATGTTTGCATTGCATATGATTTTACATGGCATATGGACATAAGTATTTTGAGATGCATATAGATCCTACGATTCTGCTCGTGCACACTATTATTACTTCTTTCGCCGAGTCCCGGGCCGGTCATTATCGTGCGCACAATCCGAAGTATGATGAGCTTCCGAAGTATGATGAGCGCCTAATATGATATGATATGTTACCGAAGTATGATGAGTTTCTGATACTACGGTGTTATGATGTGTCCCGAGTACGCGAGCCCCTCTTGGCCGGGTACCGTGGTTATATAATATGATGTGATGATGTGTGACGGAGATGCGGGGAGATATAAAGCTTTCGAAGTATGTTGAGTTGTGGCGCCCGCGAGCGAGAGGGGCGACCACGTTCGTCCGCCGGTCCTATTATGGGCCGTATAGGGTATGTGATGTGACATTATGATAATAATCGATAATCCGATAATATTATAAGCGATGATTTGACAATCGATGATATGATAATCGATGACATGTTATAATGAGGATATGGTATGATATGTGATTCGGTTCTCCGAGTCCCTCACTAGAGGGCCGGGTACGGTGTATATGTATGTATATGATTACACGATGGCTATGCACGATAAGTATATGATTTTACTTACCGAGTCCCTCATTAGAGGGCCGGGTACCATATGCACATATGATGATATTATGATATGACACTGACATACTGGATATATTATTCAGAGGCAAGTCTTTCGATTTTCTATCTTCTGATTTTCTGATTACCATACTTGTTCGTAAACCCGGTCCCGGTTATGATTGTTTACTTTATTCCGTGCTTTACATACTCGGTACATTTTTTAAATCGACCCCCTTTCTTCGGGGGGCGCGTTTCATGCCACGCGGTACGGATAGACGTTCCGGTGATTCGTCGACTGATTGGGGCGTCCATTACTCGTGGAGAGCTCCTTTGATCCGGAGCCTACGTTTTGGTACAGATTTTTCTGCTATGTATATACATGCTGTTCATGGGTACGGCGGGGCCCTGTCCCGTCATATGGTTCTGTTATGACTCTGTTAGAGGTCTACGGTTCTGTTAGAGGTCTGTAGACATATACGTGTGGGTTGTGGGCGAGTTCGGTACAGTTGTGTTTGTACGGTTTGTGTTCTTATGTTTTGGCAACCTTATTGGCTTATGTCCGTTATGTATCCATGTGTATATGTATGTATAAATATATGTCTGCTATACCTTTACCTATGCTTATGCAGTTAGTAGGACGATTATGGTTGATGGGTACGTGTGAGTGCCCAGCCCGGGCACTAGTCGCGGCCTACGGGGTTGGGTCGTGACAGAAAGTGGTATCAGAGCGGTTAGTCCTCGGAATGTCTACAAACCGTGTCCGGCAGAGCCTTGTTTATGGTGTGAAGCCGGTCACATGTATAAACAGGGGGCTGCGGGGCATTTAGGAATCAATGACCTTTCTTCTATCTTAGATCGTGCGATATAACCAGAGTCTAGGGAAGATCATTTTCGGCCCTTCTTACCAGGTAGGTACGGATTGATAGAAGATGAAGAGATCGACTTCGATGATGGGGGTGCCAATAAGGCCCATAGAGTGTCCTCGGGACCTCTTCCGGGGCCCGGCGGGGGCCCCGGTTACTCTTCATCGAGACGGACCCCTCAAGAGGATCTGCTACGATCCCCCCGAGTGTTTGACCCCCGGGGAGGAGGGTAGGGCTAGCGGAGGGCCCTAGCATTCGATTGAGGCCCGATCCTTCGGAGGATCTATAAAGCGACGATCCCTCCGTAGTCCATGCGACCCCCGGTGGGGAGGATCCCTTATATAGAGCGACTACGATACGGATCCGTCCGAGTATGGGGGGGTGGCACGGGAGAGGAGCTCCCCGACATCGTGCCGTTTCGCTCATGGTGGAGCACTATGTTCCGCCGACTTCCTCGGTGAGCGTTACGCCGTATTCTAGCCCTTTATCCTGGTCATCGGTGAACCGAGTCGCGGATCACCATATCCCTCGGATTCGGACGACGAGGTGGATGACGAGGAGGAGTACCTTCGACTATAGCCTACTAGATCGGTGGAGACCGTACTCGTCCACAGGTATACGAGTATTTATTGGAATTTGTTCTATGTATGTGTAATTGTTACATAATTGTTACATAATGGCGGTAAGCCGGAATGTAAGGGTCGATAGTCAAATATTTGTAAATCGGGATAATTAAGGTGTGTTCATCATTATAGTGGATCTGGAAGTCGAGGACGGAAGGTAGTAGTGTCGAAGTAATCCGGCATTTTAGCATATTCGGAAAATGCGAAATAATTTCGATTTGTAAAGAATAAGGTCATATGTTGATTGGGATGAAGATATGTGTGTGTTGTTCATGAAAATAGTGGTGTGGAAATACGGAGGAAGGCCAAGGGCAAAATTGGAATTTTGGAAATTGGTTTCATGAATTACAAAACTTAGTCAACAATTGGGCTCAAAAAAGGAAAAGGAAATAATAAGAAAAATTGAAGGTGGCCGGCCATTGTAGGAGGGGTCCAAACCCATGAAATTATTTTCATGTGATCAATTAAAGATGACTTAAGTCATCTTTAACTTCAAGAAAAATCAAGAAACTTGAAAAAAAAAAGAGAAGTTTCGGCCATGACCATGGAAAAAAGGGAAACCTTGCTTCTAAAAATTTTCTTGTGAAACTAATTCAAGGCTCCTCCACAACTTGGAGCCTTGGTTACTTTGATTCAAAAACTTGATTTCTTCTTGGATTCTGGACAAGTGAAAGACTTTGGAACAAAGTGATTTCATCCCTTTTTATGTGTTGTAAGGCAAGTTTATGTGACTGTGTGGAGGAGAATAAAATTGGAAAAGGTAAGGATTTCATGTTTTCTTTATGTTATGAATGAAGATTATTTGGATGTTAGAGTGAATAAAATTGAAGGGAAATCATGAGATCATGGTGTGTGCATGCATGGCCGTGTGGTGTGTGTGTGTGTGTTATGGCCGTGTAGTGCCCTATGTGGGGAAGATGTTATTGAATTTGTTTGGTATGCTAATTGTGTTGTTATGGTATTATGAAGTGAATGGAAGGTTGATGGTTCTTGTTGTCATGGAAAATATGTTGTAAGGTTGTTGTAGGAAAATATGCAACTTTGTAGTAGTTTATGTAAATATAAGAATGAAGTCGTTAAGATGCAAAGTATGGTTGTTGTTAATGAAATTGGAAGACAAAAATGTGTTAAGAAGGTTTATATTGAAAATTGGAAGTTTTGGATGAATTATGGTTTGATGGAAATTTTGTATATTTTGTAGAATAATGAAAAATGCGTCCAAATTGTATTTGAATGGCCGTAAATTAGTAGACAAGTATGAAAACGTTGATATTGGATTGAAAGTGTGAAGTTAGAATGGAAGTTATTGCATTATGAAGAAAGTAATACTATTCATGCTAGAATGCGTTTTAATTCGATTATTGATGTGGTTGATGTTGTTGTTGGGTTGGTTGTTGTTATTTTGGCCGAGTTTAATTCTCGGGGATGTTGGATTTATAGGGGAGATGCTGCCCAAATTGTTGTAGATAAATAAGGGCTAAGAATAAACTTTCAAAGGCATATGACTTATGTTTGGTAACTTTGACCAATTGTAGATTCTGAAGAAAACGGGATTTGAGTTTAAGCGAGCATAAGGTGTGTGCAAGGTATGTAAAGCCTATCTTTTCTTCTTTTGGCATGTCCTAGTTCTATTAGGTTAAGATCGGAACCTCGGGGATAATTCTGCTCTTGGAAATCCGAGTTCGATTTAGCATACTATTCATTAACGCAATTGAACTATAATCCTTATATTTGATCAAAAGAATGCTTAAACCTCCATAACTTCCGCAAATGTATCCGAATCGCTTCGAAACTTTCATAGATGACCTTATGGATCTTAATGTTTGCAATTCATGTCCGCCGCCTCGACCTGACCCGAGGTGGGCCCGCAAGTCCTGAGACTTCCCTTATTTGATTCGTTTGACTCATTTTTGTATGTTATGAAAGGAAAATGTTTGCCTATGACTCTAAGGTCCGTTTGAAATGTCCTATAATGATATTTGAACGTCCTTCACTATGAATGATACTAAATTTTTCCGAGAATGACCTACGATGTATTTTTTTTGAGAAAAATTGATAATTTAAAAAGTCCGCAACTTTTGTATTAATTCCGATTGACTCGATACCCATTTTGAGCCTTCGACGCTAATGTGTTCGTATATGAAATTATGTGTCGAGTTCGGGAATTTACTTTTAATATGCATATGGTTTCGCACTACTCCGCTCGTGCCTATGGTTATGATTTCGTTCGCCGGTGCCGGGCCGTTTTGTGATCGTGCGCTTTATGACACATTCGGCAGTATGATGTGTTACGATTTTCGAGACCTCGCCATAGGGCCGGTTACCGTTTATGGTGTTATGATGTGATATGGCATCTGATATATTCTGATGATTTGATGTGTGTGATGTTATGATGTGTTCGGAGTTTGTACGGAGATTTGAAATCTTCGGAGTATGATGTGTTGTGGCACCGGCGTCGGGGGGTGACCACGTTCCGAGCCCTATGCATGACTTTTATTTGCATTTTGTATACTCGCATTCCGCACGGGTTTGATCCGTTACTTCGTATTTGTTTCGTATCTTCGACTCCGGTCATGGTTTGGATTCCGTACCCTCCGCTTTACATACTCGCACTTCTTTCGCATCGACCCCCTTTCTTCGGGGGTGCGTTTCATGCCCGCAGGTACAGACGCTCGGTTGGGCGATCCTCCGGTTTAGGCTACCCAGTCTGCTACTTTGGAGTGCTCCCCTTGATCCGGAGCCCATACTTTGGTATATGTCTTTTGCTTTGTATATTCTGTACATTTATGACTGTTCGGGTACGGCGGGGCCCTGTCCCGTCATATGTTCGTATGTTCTGTTCTGTTTGTAGAGGCCTGTAGTCATATTTGTGGGTCATGGGTCCGGTTTGTTCGTATATGATTCTGATTTGCTTCCTTAAGCGGCCCCGTTGTTGCTATGGTCGATACGGCCCACATGTCTGTATGTATGTGTATGTCTGGGCGATGTGCATTCCGCCAGTTTTGATTTTGATATGATGATTCTGCACGGGCGACCGCTTAGGGTAGCATTCGTTTCTGTATTTGTGTGATGTCTGCTATCAGTTACCGGTACGAATAATATGTACGTTAAATCCGGATATGCCCTAATATGACAATACGGTTCGTAAGTTTGTTTGGGTGCCTAAGTAGGGCACCGCCACGCCCACGGGGGCCGGGTCGTGACAAAAGTGGTATCGAGCAGTTTGTCCTCGGAATGTCTACAGGCCGTGTCTCGTAGAGTCTTGTTTATCGGTGTGTTGTGCACCACATCTATAAACAGGAGGCTACAGGACATTTAGGATATTTCCCTTTCTTTGGATCTTAGATCGTGCGATAGAGCCGTATTGTTATGATGGCTCTTCCTAACGAATTGTTGTGTATACAGCGAGGCTACAAAAGAGCGATAGCGTCAGCATTTTGGGAAATTGTTTCTGATCCTCTTCCTGCAGGTGATTGTAGATTAACAAAGAATGAAGAGGACGGCTTCTGACGATGGGGCTGGGGGTGCTAAGAAGGCCCCTAGGATGTCACCAGGACCGAGTAAGTAGAGCCCCAGCTACTCGATTGAGACAGACCCTTCGGAGGATCCCACGGAGGACAGTTATGATACAGATCCGTCGGAGGACCCAGCTACGATTCCTCCAGAGTTTCTGACCCCTAGAGCAGTGGATTCCACGGAGGGTAGCTATGATACAGATCCCTCGGAGGATCCGTCGATGACTCCTCCAGAGTCTCTTACCTCCACGGAGGAGGATAGTTATGATACAGACCCATCAGAGCATGCTTCTGGGACAACGGAGGAAGAGACTTCCGGGATATGCCAGCGCTCCCCGCGATGGAGCACCATGTTAGCCCGGCCACCTCGGAGAGTGCTACGGACTACTCCTGTCCTTTGTCCTGGTCATCAGCGAACCAGGAATCGTCTGGTTATCTATACTCCTCCGATTCAGATGCGGGTAATAGCGGGAGCCAGATAGGTGGGGAGCAGACAGATGAGGATGATGATGGACATACTTCTCACGGCAGCTCCCCAAGTTAGACCCGAGATTGATCATTTATAAGTATATGAGTTTCCTAGAATTTCCTATGTGTGTGATTTTTGTAGAATATTATTCAATGACGGTAACGGAAAGTTTAAGAGGATTAAAGACCCAGCGGTTAAAAACAAGGGCGACTGAGGGGTCCCCGCCACCAGTATAAATCTAGAAACCCTGGATGAAAGTGAATATTGAAGATTCGTAAAGGGCAATATGGTAATTGTATGGTTTAGATCGGGGCGGGACCCGCTACGAGAACTGTCCGAAAATTTACTAAGACCCCAATCTGCCCTAAATTGAGTGACAAAGGTCGTGTGGGGCAGTCGACGCAATTATATTAGCAATAACGCAACAAAACGCAAGAAAGTTTCGAGGTTAAGCGTGCTGGGGCCAGAGCAATTCTGGGATGGGTGACCCCCCTGGGAAGTGTGCTAAGATGATAAATGAAAAACGCATATCAATGGTATTATAAATGAATTGGGGTAAGATGTAAGGTAAGTTGAGATGATATGTTGAGGTAGGGCTAGCTACGAAAGTATGGTTGAGGTAGGCTAAACGGAGCGTGGCAATTTAAACGCAAAAGAAGGTGGAAGGTTGAGAGAGGGAAACGCCCTTATCGTAAGGAAAGGATATGGTTAAGTAAGATTTTATTCGATGTCCCCAGCCTATAAATTATTTTGTGATGACAAGTAAATTGTGCAGGGAGGAATCGAGAAAAGGATTTAAATGAGAATTCGGAAACCTCGCAAATAGATATGCTGCAACCGTACTGTTATGATAAGACGATGATAAGAAGAAAAGGTTATGTGCATAGGTATAAGAAAGTAAGAAAGGGGCCTAAAGGCTATTGTACGGTAAACGTAGAGTTCGTAAGGATACGGACTTATTTGCTATAGCCGATTGGATGCTTTGATGAAATGATTCAAGGTACAAAGATTAGAGGAGTAATGGAACGTTGACAAGGGAATTTTCGTAAGTCACGGAAACATTAGTGGAAATGGTCCGATTCGATCATGATTCGTATGCCATATACTTTTTGCGCCCCGATTTTGATGAGGCTCTATCTATTATGCTTCCGTACTTCGAACCGATTACGTTTCGTCGATATGCGTTCTATACGTCCGACTCGATTACAAACCGTTGATACTTCTCTGTACGTCTGACTCTGATCACGGATCTGTCTGGCATACTTCCATACGTCTGACTCTGACTACGGATCTATTCGATATAGTTCAGTACATCTGACTCTGATTATGGGTTTGTCCGATATGCTCCTATGCGTCTGGCTCTGATTACGAATCTGCTTGATATAACGTATGCTATGCTTCTGTACTTCTGATTCCGGATATGACTTCGTTTGACATCCGTCTGATCTTCTGGTTCTGATGAAGATTCTGTTCACCATATATCTTGTTTGAGATTATACGAGCCGCTAGACTAATAAGGATCCCGAACAATCCGAATATGGTAACGTCGGACGAGGATAAAAAGGAGTTAGAAAACGCATGCCCTTACAAGTGTTCAGACCAAATACGAGTATGTAGTTAGTAAGAGGACCTCCCCGGAAATGTTTGTGAGACCTATAAGGCTAATATAACATTCGAGGACGAATGTTCTAAAGGGGGGGAGGATGTTATATCCGGCATTTTAGCATATTCGAAAAATGCGAAATAATTTCGATTCGTAAAGAATAAGGTCATATGTTGATTGGGATTAAGATATGTGTGTGCTGTTCATGAAATATAGTGGTGTGGAAATACGGAGGAAGGCCAAGGGCAAAATGGAAATTTTGGAAATTAGTTTCGGGAATTACAAAATAAGAATTTTAACCAATTGGGCTCAAAGGAATAAGAGAAATTGAGGAAAAAGTTGAAGGGGCCATGGCCGGCCATTGTAGGAGGGGCCCAAACCCATGTGGGGGTCTAATTTGTAGTATTAAAATTATATTAAGTCATCTTTAACTTGTAGAAAAATCAAGAAACTTGAAGAAGAAAAGAAAAAAGAGAGGCCATGACCATGGAAAAGCTCCTTGAAACCTTGCTTCTAAAATTATTTTCTTGTGATAAAAAAGGCTCCTCCACCTTGGTGTGGTTTTGATTGGGGGATAGGACACTTGATTCATCAATCTAGCGTTTTGGACAAGTGAAAGACTTTGGAAGAAAAGGTAAGATTTCATCCCTTTTTATGTGCAAGTAAGGCTTTTGTTTATGGTAGGTGTGGAGAAGAATAAAAGTCATGAAAATAGGGGGTAAGGATGTGGCCGAATGCATGTGTATGTGTATAGATGAATGAACCAATTTTATTTTGATGTTAGAGTGAATAAAATTGAAGGGAAATCATGAGATCATGGTGTGTGCATGCATGGCCGTGTGGTGTGTGTGTGTGTGTTATGGCCGTGTAGTGCCCTATGTGGGGAAGATGTTATTGAATTTGTTTGGTATGCTAATTGTGTTGTTATGGTATTATGAAGTGAATGGAAGGTTGATGGTTCTTGTTGTCATGGAAAATATGTTGTAAGGTTGTTGTAGGAAAATATGCAACTTTGTAGTAGTTTATGTAAATATAAGAATGAAGTCGTTAAGATGCAAAGTATGGTTGTTGTTAATGAAATTGGAAGACAAAAATGTGTTATGGAAGGTTTATATTGAAAATTGGAAGTTTTGGATGAATTATGGTTTGATGGAAATTTTGTATATTTTGTAGAATAATGAAAATGCGTCCAAATTGTATTTGAATGGCCGTAAATTAGTAGACAAGTATGAAAACGTTGATATTGGATTGAAAGTGTGAAGTTAGAATGGAAGTTATTGCATTATGAAGAAAGTAATACTATTCATGCTAGAATGCGTTTTAATTCGATTATTGATGTGGTTGATGTTGTTGTTGGGTTGGTTGTTGTTATTTTGGCCGAGTTTAATTCTCGGGGATGTTGGATTTATAGGGGAGATGCTGCCCAAATTGTTGTAGATAAATAAGGGCTAAGAATAAACTTTCAAAGGCATGTGACTTATGTTTGGTAACTTTGACCAATTGTAGATTCTGAAGAAAACGGGATTTGAGTTTAAGCGAGCATAAGGTGTGTGCAAGGTATGTAAAGCCTATCTTTTCTTCTTTTGGCATGTCCTAGTTCTATTAGGTTAAGATCGGAACCTCGGGGATAATTCTGCTCTTGGAAATCCGAGTTCGATTTAGCATACTATTCATTCAGTGCAATTGAACTATAATCCTTATATTTGATCAAAAGAATGCTTAAACCTTTGTAACTTCCGCAAATGTATTTGAATCGCTCCGAAACTTTCATAGATGACCTTATGGATCTTAATGTTTGCAATTCATGTCCGCCGCCTCGACCTGACCCGAGGTGGGCCCGCAAGTCCTGAGACTTCCCTTATTTGATTCGTTTGACTCATTTTTGTATGTTATGAAAAGGAAACGTTTTCCTGTGACTCTAAGGTCCGTTTGAAATGCCCTGTAATGATATTTGAACGTCCTTCACTACGAATGACACTAAATTTTCCGAGAATGACCTACGATGTATTTTTTCGAAAAATTGATAACTTAAAAGTCTGCAACTTTTGTATTAATTCCGATTGACTCGATACCCATTTTTGAGCTTCGATCCTAATGTGTTCGTATATGAAATTATGTGTCGAGTTACGGGAATTTACTTTTAATATGCATACGGTTTCGCACTACTCGCTCGTGCCTATGGTTATGATTTCGTTCGCGATGCCGGGCCGGTTTGTGATCGTGCGCTTTATGACACATTCGCAAAAGTATGATGTGTTACGATTTCGAGACCTCGCCATAGGGCCGGTTACCGTTTATGGTGTTATGATGTGATATGGCATCGATATATTCGATGATTTGATGTGTGTGATGTTATGATGTGTTCGGGAGATGTACGGAGATTTGAAAACTTCTCGGAGTATGATGTGTTGTGGCACCGGCGTCGGGGGGTGACCACGTTCCCGAGCCCTATGCATGACTTTTATTTGCATTTTGTATACTCGCATTCCGCGCGGGTTTGATCCGTTACTTCGTATTTGTTTTCGTATCTTCGACTCCGGTCATGGTTTGGATTCCGTACCCTCTCGCTTTACATACTCGCACTTCTTTCGTATCGACCCCCTTTCTTCGGGGGGTCGCGTTTCATGCCCGCAGTACGACGCTCGGTTGGGCGATCCTCCGGTTTAGGCTACCCGGTCGCTACTTTGGAGTGCTCCCTTGATCCGGAGCCCATATTTTGGTATATGTCTTTTGCTATGTATATTACGTACATTTATGATCGTTCGGGCACGGCGGGGCCCCGTCCCGTCATATGTTCGTATGTTCGTTCTCCGTTTGTAGAGGTCTGTGTCATATTTGTGGGTCGTGGGTCCGGTTTGTTCGTATGTGATTCTGTTTTGTGCCCTTAAGCGGCCCCGCATGTTACTATGGCCGATATGGACCACATGTTTGTATGTATGTGTATGTCTGGGCGATGTACATTCCGCCAGCTTTGATTTCGATATGATGATTTTGCACGGGCGACCGCTTGGGGTAGCATTCATTTCAGTATTTGTGTGATGTACGCTATCGCCATCGGTACGAATAATGTACGTGAATCTGGATATGTCCTAATGGTTCGTAAGTTTGTTTGGGTGCCTAAGTAGGGCACCAGTCACGGCCCACGGGGCTGGGTCATGACATGGAGCGTGTGGAATGGGCCGAGACCTTAAGTGGTCAAGTAGAACGAGGCAGATTAGATCGGTAAAGAGAAAGAAGATGGATCACGGCTTTGGAATCGGGGTGAGTTTGAGTAATGTTTGGAAATATTTTGTAAGTGAGACGGTGGTGACTATGCGTGTGTATAGTGTTCCAGTCATGGTTATATTAGTGGATATGTGACTTCCGGTAACCAACGTGGCGGTATAGAGAAGGCATCAAGTGGACAGGGTAACGAAGTTTAGACAAGGGACAGTATATAGCTGGCGCAAATGTTACAAGGTAAGCTGATGTTGTTTCATCGCAAGTTAAGTTTGGAAAGTGTGAATGCAACGATATTTGGAAAGGGAAGAAAGCGAGTAGGTGAGAGGTCAGAGGATCGAATATCGGAATCAAAATACTGGGATTGAAAGCGGAAATATAGGCATAGGGTAAAGTATAATCGGAAATTAGTATAAGTACACCCCTAAGGGGGGAAGCGAGTGCGAAGGAAGCAAATGTAAAATGGAGATAATCGACCCTACGACATCCTGGATAGGGTGCCGGGGGCTACGGTTAAGCTTCCAACCAAGGCGAGTCAATAAGATCCGAAAGCTGGCAAAGGAAGTTGAAGTTAGGAGGGTAATTGAGATAGTACCGGGAATAAATTGTGGAAGGTCTTAAATGATACGACCTTAAAAGGTGAACGCTCACAGAAAAGAATGAATACGACAAAGTGAAGTGACACGGGGCGATGTGCCTGGAATGCTACAAGTTGAATAAAAGGGAATTATAAGGTGAAATAAGCAAGGTAATCGAAACTAGCGGGCTATCAAGGGAGAGTGAATTTCACAAGTAGAAATACTTGAAGACATTACCCACGAAAGGTGTAACAAGATTCGATAAAAGGAAAGGGTCAACTCGGAATGTATTGGACTTCATTGCATTGTTCGTAGGGTAAGAAGGTTGCGTACCGAAGATGTGGTGTGTGTTAAGGTGCTATGGCAGAATAATAGCGGGGAAGTGAGGACTTGAATAGCTGAAGAGAAAGTGGAGAAGGAGGAATAAGTGGTAGCTGAGACTGCAAACTATAGTAATAATGGCGCCCCCCGAGATCCTTATAAGACCTTGTAAGATTAATTTAACATTCGAGGACGAATGTTCTAAAGGGGAAGGATGTTATATCCCGCACTTTTGTACGTCGGGACATTCCGGACTAGTTGCGGAAAGTTAAGGACAAGAGGATTCCGGATATGAAGTAAAGATTTTAACCACGATTTATTTCAAAGCACGAATTGTTATGATTTCATTGGCATGAAATATTATGGAGTTTGGGGTTAACATTGGATTATGGAAGGTTAGACAACTTATGAAAAATTTGGGGTCAAAAATTAGTTTTAAAAAGTTGGCATTTCATGACAAAAATTTGCCATGTGGCCGGCCACCTAAGGTGTGGGCCATGGCCACATGGATGTTTATTATGTGTGTATATTAAGATGATAAAGGGCCATATTTTTCATCTTCCAAAACAAGAAACTTCAAGAAATTTTGAGAAAGAAAAAGGGAGAGCCATACGGCCACTTCTCCCTAGCCGAGCAATCCAAGGAAAAAATTGAAGAAAAATATTTGTTTCAAGCATTTCAACTCCTTAGAGGATGCTTAACAACATGGAGGGGTTGTTGGAGTAATAGGAACAAGGATTAGTTCAAAAGAAAACTCTAGCCAACTTGAAGAATCAAGTGAAAGAGGTATGGTTTAATCTTATTTTTCATATGTTATAGATGATTTGTATGTGTTGTGGAGTATGGAAATGAATGAAAATCATAGAAATATGGAAGTTGAAGTTGTGGCCGTGTGGGTATGTTTGGCCGTGGGTATGTGTGGTGTTGTGTAAGGGTGGTGAGCTAATGAATTTAACATGTTTGTGTGTTGTTGTAATGTGTAGAAAATGAATGAAATTCATGAGATTATGTATGTTGGTGTTTGGCCGTGACTAGGGCTGTTTGGTATGCTAGAAATGAGCTAATGTTATCTAGTAATTTGGTTGTCGTTGTTATGAATTCTATGACGTAAAATGAAGCTTAATAATCCAAGTTGAAGTTAGAAACCGTGTGGGCTGATTTGAGGCTCAATGTGATCTTATTATAGTTTCTTGAATTTGTAAGAATAATATTATTAATGTGTGGCTTGGTGGTGTGGTTTATGAATTTGGAAGGAAGGGAATGTGTTCATGTTGTGTGGTCGGGTTGGAGAAGCTTCGGGTAAAGTAATGCTTTTGTTGGAGAGTTGGAATTATTGTGCAAGTTGCTTAAAGTATTCTTGAATGTTGCTTGAATGGCTTGAATATGTGAACTTGAATTGGATATAATTGGCATGTTGTCGAAATATGTGGAGAAGAATTTTTAGCGATATAATGCGTTTGAATTGATTGTTGATGTTTTTAAAATGGTTGTTGGTATTGTTGTTGAAGAATTGGCCGAGTAGAAATCTCGGGGTTGTTGTATTTACGGGGGGTGCTGCCCAATTTTCCGTAGCATTAAGAAATAGTTTGGGATTGAATTTTTAAATACTTGTAGCTAATGGTTGATATTCGTTGACGTTGTGTAGACTTTGGAGAGCCGAGGCCTGAGTTTGGATTAGCTTAAGGAGCGGCCAAGGTATGTAAGGCTTCCTTTTCCTTTCTTTGGCATGTCTTAGACGTAGGGTGAATATCCTACGAACCTCGGGGAACTCCATTCTTAAGATCCGAGCTTATATGTGCTCCTTCTTTGTTTCTTAAAGTTAATTCTCCTAATGTAGTCAATCCAAAGTTCTTATGTGTTGATATGAATGAGTTTTAAATATTCTAAAAAGAATTGTGTCCCTAAAGGGGTTTCGTAACTACGAACTCCCGTAACTTTCGTAAACGAGCTCGGATCGCCCTGAAACCTTCATAAGTGATTCCATAAGACATAATGTCCCCCAACTCTCATAGGTGGGCTCGGGGGGGAGTGACGCTCGTCCGTGGGGCCCGAGACTTTTCTATGCTTAGACTTAGCAATTTTTCGAAAAAGGCTTAATGTCATTATTGTCTGAATCCCCGGATCTGATTACCCATTTGCTTAATTAGTTGAAATGAGAAGTATGGTGTATAAGATTCCTATATGAAGTATGATCCTTAAAGTTCGGCTGATATGTGCCCGAGTGGCATCCGGAAGAAACGCAATTAGACTCTTGTGTTAATTTGTAAGTAATGAATTGCTTTGATTAATTTATTAAATTTTTGTAAATGTTTGCATTGCATATGATTTTACATGGCATATGGACATAAGTATTTTGAGATGCATATAGATCCTACGATTCTGCTCGTGCACACTATTATTACTTCTTTCGCCGAGTCCCGGGCCGGTCATTATCGTGCGCACAATCCGAAGTATGATGAGCTTCCGAAGTATGATGAGCGCCTAATATGATATGATATGTTACCGAAGTATGATGAGTTTCGATACTACGGTGTTATGATGTGTCCGGTACGTCGAGCCCCTCTTGGCCGGGTACCGTGGTTATATAATATGATGTGATGATGTGTGACGGAGATGCGGGAGATATAAAGCTTCCGAAGTATGATGAGTTGTGGCGCCCAAGCGGGGAGGGCGACCACGTTCGTCCGCCGGTCCTATTATGGGCCGTATAGGGTATGTGATGTGACATTATGATAATAATCGATAATCGATAATATTATAATTGATGATTTGACAATCGATGATATGATAATCGATGACATGTTATTATGAGGATATGGTATGATATGTGATTCTGTTCACCGAGTCCCTCACTAGAGGGCCGGGTACGGTGTATATGTATGTATATGATTACACGATGGCTATGCACGATAAGTATATGATTTTACTTACCGAGTCCCTCATTAGAGGGCCGGGAACGATATACACATATGATGATATTATGATATGACACTGACATACAGGATATATGATTCAGAGGCAAGTCTTTCGATTTTCTATCTTCTGATTTTCTGATTACCATACTTGTTCTGTAAACCCCAGTCCGGTTATGATTCTGTTTACTTTATGTCACACCCCAATTTCCGATAGGGTGTGATGGGCACCCGACCCTTATCTAGGGCCGAGCGAACCCTCAAACTATCGCAACACTTGTAGTCATACTGGGCCCTCGACCAAATCATAAATACATAATAAAAATCTTTTGAGAAAGCAAATGTACTTTATGTCTTTTTCAAATTACACATAACCTATAGCCGTACAAAATCTGTAAAACCACATATATCAGTACTGCGGCTTATGGAGCCGCTCATACCGGACATCTTGTGCACATGACTCTGTCTGCAAAGTCTCTAACATGACTCGGATGTCGTAACACATACAAACTCTGGCTCGGCAGCACTCCGGAGCAAGTGGAGCTCGCCAATCCCGCTGGAACATCTCCTGCTAATGTCTTTAGCTCACACAGGTGTACTCGCGGCATATGAAACGCAGCCCGAAGAAAGGGGGTCGATGACGGAATATGTCTGGCGAGTATGTAAAGCATGAAATGCGGAAACGAGGTCATAAGTGAGGAAGAGGTACAGAAAGTGAACATAACGATCGAGTGTCGTGAGTCATGCATGAAAAAAATACAAGTCATACATCT